>NC_079229.1:29427763-29497763 GCF_029633865.1 Lampris incognitus
TGTTGGAGTGAAGGTGGAGAAAGGATGTCCATTCTGCATGGGTGTTTTTACCCCAAACGCTTGTAGGCCTCGGTCTTAATTCAAGAAGATTAAATGAAATGTAAACGTCAAACCTGCACAGCTCCCTGACACAGTTCAAAGTAATCGCCTGGTGCCGAAATGAAAAGCAACAATTGTACAAAGACCCCCCCCCTGCATCACCGAGATGTTGAATTTACAGCAATAGTTTCATAACTGATACATGTGTGCTTTTACAAACAGGGAGCAGCGCATCAGAAACTGCATCTAAAGCATCGAATCACCATATTTTACCATCCAAGACCAAGATGCAGCCGACAAAAGGAAATCAAATTGTGTACTATGAGTTTGTCATTTTTCGAAATAAGATCGTAAGTAAAAAGAGAAAATATTCACAAAATCTGAAACCAGAATACAATTTTTTTTTTAGTAAAATATGATCATCATCATCGTCTCTCTCTCTCTCTCGCTCTCTCGCATGCTCTCTCGCTCTCTCTCGCTCTCTCACTCTGTGTCGTGCCAGGAATAACACGCAGAAAGGAGGCAGTTGTCATGGTGATTAATGCAAATGAACACGGAGCGGAGACGGGTGCAGAAGTGAGACGAGGACTCCGAGAATCTCAGACCTTGATTCAGACTAGTGAGCGTCCTTGCTGGCTACAGGTACATAGAGGCAAGTAACTTGGATAAATTGGAGAAAAAAAATCCCTCCGCTGTGTTGTAGCTCGACGTTGTGCTTAGACGTTTTGGATAAAGAGCCCACTTTCTGTTTACGGGTGCCACGCGTGAATGGGAGAGGTCATCCCCTAAGTGGTGTCATCCAGTTGGCTGTAAACAGAGCCTTTTAGAAGGAAGACGCGGATTTTCAAAACACAGCCTGGCCTTGTAGTTAGCTGTGTGCACGGAAGTGAAGCTGTACACGGTGGCAACAAGTTGTAAAGCCCCACGCTGTTATAGGTGCATAACAACCGGGATCATTAGTGTAAACAAACCGCCAATACGTCGGCATCTACGGTCCTGGAAGCAGCGTGACCTCCCAAGAATGCCTTAATGAAAGGAGGGCAGGGCGGGGACAATAACATCATTACACCGGGGTCCATTATGTGGGACTATGTACTTGCCTGTCCTCACCTCTTCTTGACCGTTCGACCCCGTGCTCCAGAGGCTGACAGTATATTTCGGTCCATCCTCCTGAGTACATTGCCGCTGTCTGCCAGAGTGACACAAGCCAGACACTCAGAGAGTGAATCTAATTACCGGAACAATTATGATTTTGACCCAGGTTGACCCGGATTTGTATTAAAATGGACTCATTTACCTTGAGCTTTAGCGATGCATTTGCCGTGGACTGTGTATGAACCCAAAAAACCTCTCTGTCACTCTGTCTCTTTGTCTGTGCCTAACACAAATGCACAGGCAAATCCTAGCCAACGGGACACACACTCGTATTCAGTGAACAATTATCATTAAAGTGTGTGGTCATTTGTCATGTTAATGCACCCGTTTTCCTTTTTTCATCAAATCATTTTGGTTTTCCTAATAAGTCTGCGCTCATTAGTAGTGTAAACCACTCATGCGTGGACCAGAGGGTTTTCACTTACACAAAAAACGCACAAAAACTATGGGGCAGGGGCGTCCAGGTAGCGTAGCGGTCTATTCCGTTGCCTACCAACACGGGGGTCGCCGGTTCGAATCCCCGTGTTACCTCCGGCTCGGTCGGGCGTCCCACAATTGGCCGTGTCTGCGGGTGGGAAGCCGAATGTGGGTGTGTGTCCTGATCGCCGCACCAGCGCCTTCTCTGGTCGGTCGGGGTTGCCTGTTTGGGGGGGTGGGGAGGGGGAACTGGGGGGAATAGCGTGATCCTCCCACGCGCTACGTCCCCCTGGGTGAAACGCCTCACTGTCAGGTGAAAAGAAGCGGCTGGCGACTCCACATGTATCGGAGGAGGCGTGTGGTAGTCTGCAGCCCTCCCCGGATCGGCAGAGGGGGGTGGAGCAGCGACCGGGGCGGCTCGGAAGAGTGGGTCAATCGGCTGGGTGCAACTGGGGAGATAAAGGGGAGGAAAAAAAAAACCATGGGGCAGTCCACAAATAGAAATCTATTTCATCATGTTCTTCATTGCACAAGGTTTTGGTACTTGCACTCTCGTCTTTCTTGGACTCCGGTAGGGTTCTGCTGGTGAGGTTCCCTTTGCGGCGTTTTGCACAGGGCTTAGACATGTTTGCTCACAAGACCCTGCCACAGTGACTAGCTATTGCTCATTGACTTCACCCGGGGTGAGGCTTTCTGCCCCCCCCCCCCCCCCCCCGCTAGCTCATGAAATAAGTCACCATCAAATCTCCTGCAAGGCTGCCGCTCCGGCGAGGCAGGTCACGCTCTCGCTCAGAGCCGTGTCTCGGTTTTCAAAAGAATTTGAGGTGCTTTCATTTTACTGTTACGACTGCAATTAATTGGCATTACAAGAGAACTCATACACAACTCCTTTTTAGCATTGCTGGGGCAGGAAAAGGAAGAACCCCCCCCCCCCCATCTAATCACTTTGCGGGTAATATTCCTAGATCCTCTTTCTCTTTCTGGAACTAATTGCAACATGGTAATTAGTTGTGAGTCTAATTTGCTGTGGGGATTCATTTAAGTAAATATGCATTATTTAATGGGAATTTTAAAAAGGGCCAGCCAGCAGTGTTAGGATAGCATATTGAGGCTGATGGAGCAGATAACAATGGTGACTAACTAATGGTGACTAAAAAAAAAAGAAAAAGTTATAGTAGTCTATTATGATGATGATGATAGCAAGAACGGTGAGGGGGGACAGAGGTTGCAACCATGATGAAAGGAGGTGGGTGACAACAACAATGATGATGATGTGAGCTGATGAAGATGATGATGATGGTGGTGGTGTCGGTTGTTTGCAGTGGCGGTGATTGCCGTGTTGGTGCTGACGAGCCATGAACACAAAAGAGGGTTGTTGACCTCTGCTTTCAGTTCTATTTCCTCTGCAGCCCAAGCCCTAATAGACTCCATTAACACCGAGAAAAGAGAGAGAGAGAGAGAGAGAGAGAGAGAGAGAGAGAGAGAGAGAGAGAGAGAGAGAGAGAGAGAGAGAGAGAGAGAGAGAGAGAGAGAGAGAGAGAGAGAAAGAGAAGAGAAGCCCTGATGCTTTCAGAGGAAAGTCTGCATATGTGATGACTTGCAGTCTGGCTGGCTGAATGAACCAGGCTCAGAGCCTGATAACCTTCTCTTTCCTTATTATTTCCACTCATTTAACTCACTGTGTACTCCTATCACAGTCCATTTTCTCCTGTGTGGGATCCAGGCAAAGGCAATCTCCTATTCCTGCAACATATCTATTATTTTGGGGCAATTTTGGATAATGCTTCATTTCAGTGCCCACTCTTGCTCGGCCTTCGGTAAAAGAGCAAATGATAAAATATTAATCCCTTTGCAATTTCTCAGTGATAGCTATTCACACTGATGCAGATACATTGTCACAACTAATACGCGGCGGGGCAGCGGACAACTCAATCACCACCGATGCTAAGTGCCAGCCTAGTACAGCAGGTTTAAATAAGGGTGTCCAGGTAGCGTAGCGGTCTATTCCGTTGCCTACCAACGACGGGGATCGCCGGTTCGAATCCCTGTGTTAACCTCCGGCTTGGTCGGGCATCCCTACACAGACACAATTGGCCGTGTCTGTGGGTGGGAAGCCGGATGTGGGCATGCGTCCCGGTCGCTGCACTAGTGCCTCCTCTGGTCGGTCGGGGCACCTGTTCAGGGGGGGAGGGGGGAAGTGAGGGGGGGGGATGGCGTGATCCTCCCACGCGCTACGTCCCCCCTGGTGAAACTCCTCACTGTCAGGTGAAAAGAAGCGGCCGGCGACTCCACATCGGAGGAGGCATGTGATGAGTCTCCAGCCCTCCCCCGGATCAGTGGAGGGGGTGGAGCACTGGGGAGAGAAAAAAAAATTTCTACAAGCGCTAGCTTCAATATTTAAGGCTGTAATCTGCATATAGTTGCGCTCTCGTGTCTCATACTGGGGTGCGGAGGGCCAGACCTCCCCCCCCCCACCGCCTGCGCAGGCCGTGTGGCACTGGCCCAGGGCAGCCTGCACACATATTTGTCTCAGACTTGATCCATCAGTGAACCAACAACTTGAGAGATCAAAAGGCTGCAGCATGTGAAGCAGTTACGACGCTCATTGCCTTCCCAAAGCTGGGAGGTTCTCCAAAGCGAGCTTAATTAACGACTGAGGGCGAAGCTTCGTTTAGAAAGCATCGCGCTTTTACTGGAAATCAGAGCAACTAAGAGGTTGCCTGCCCATTCTCAGTCAACACCACGAGCAGCGGGGGAGAGAGAGAGAGAGACAAAGTAACTGTTGTTGTTGTTGTTGTTGTTTCATTAATCTTGTTATCTCTCTCGTTTTCTTTTTGGTTTGTGCCTCGGCTCTTTTGGTTTATCCACTGCTGTTTTGTATCATTATCTGTGTCAAGTATAGTAATTATCTAACAAATGTATAAAAGCGGCTCTCTAATTAAATGCCATGGGCTGTAAGAGACGGAGATAAATTATTTATACTGCTTTGATGAGCGCTGGCTAGCTGCAAGGAGGAGGCAGTCAGTCACGGCTGCAGCTGAAACCGGCGCATCCGGGCCCAACGCAAACTTGAACTCTTCTGGGTTTGTTTGGGTGGGAGGGAAGCCAAACACTGCCGGGTTCACGCTACCCAGATATAATTTGCAGACGAGCCATCAAGATGGGGAGATGAACCAACACTGAAGTGAAGCTGATATCAGCAGATAGATGAATATTAATTCCTTGTGCAGTTTCATACTGCGCTAAATGAGCCCCCTGCTGGGTTTGTAAAAAAATATAATCCCAGTTTTATCTGAGAGACGACAGAACGCTCATATCAGATGTTTATCTTCCGTCTATGCTCTTGCTCTCACAATCCACACCATGATCCCCCCCCCCCTTTCTCCCCAGTTGTACCCATCCAATTACCCCACTCTTCCGAGCCATCCTGGTCGCTGCTCCACCCTCTCTGCCAGACTACCACATGCCTCCTCCCATACATGTGGAGTCGCCAGCCGCTTCTTTTCACCTGACAGGGGTTTCGCCAGGGGGATGTAGCGCGTGGGAGGATCCCGCTATTGCCCCCCAGTTCACCCCCCCCCGAACAGGCGCCCCAGCAGACCAGAGGAGGCGCTAGTGCAGCGACCAGGACACATACCCACATCCGGCTTCCCACCCGCAGACACGACCGACTATTGTGTCTGTAGGGATGCCTGACCAAGCCGGATGTAACACGGGGATTCGAACCGGCGATCCCTGTGTTGGAAGGCGACGGAATAGAATAGCTACGCTACCCGGACGCCATCAGATATTTCTCTTCTATGCTCTCGCCCTCACGATCCACACTGTCCACATGGGTTTCCATCATTCTCCATGTGGTGGCAGGACAGAGTGGGGGTATCCCCGGTCCGCTAAAAAATAACCCCCAAAACAACCCTTCCCTGCGGCGCTCATATCAACCACGCATAAGGTGAACAAAGGGAAGCCAGCAAATAAGACGAGGGAAGCAAGCCAAAAATCAGATAAGAATTTCTTATTATTCCAATAAAAAATACATTCATACAGAAATATAACAATTTTGCAAAACAATTTCAAATAAAAATTTCGTAAAGCATAAACATAACAATTTACAAAAGTTTTTTTTTCTTCTTTTCATACAAAGATTCCGTTGAGAACAAAGAGCTGTGTCTGAATAACAAAACATGTCAAGGTAGTGGGAGGTGGGTGGGTGAGGTGGGGGGGGGGAGAGAGAGAAGAAAAGCAATGGAAGGTGTTTAAGATGCAAGCAAACGTGGGGCTAAATCAAGGCTCAATTACCACTTGAACGTTTATTGGCTGACGTTTCAAGGAATGGATGTTCCTCTCTTTGCCCACAAAAGGCCTTGCCAGCACTCCGGTTCTATTGAAGCAAGCAGTTTCGAGTTTGTACTCGTCCTGTGTCTTTCACCGGCCGATCTGAAATCCATATGCTGGAGAACGCCGGCCTGCAACATCAGATCTCCTCGCTCGACTACGGCGGGGCCTCCGACGCCGAGCAGGCGGCGCAGATCACTTATCTCCCGGTTGCCTTTCAAAAGTAATAGAGATAATCTTGGAAACTATTTTGGTCCCTAGCCTCGCTGAGCACTCTCCCCTCCACCTCCATCATCCAATAAAAAAATCAAAACAAAACGGATGAACAATATAGTTTCATTTTTAGGTCAAATATCGTCGGGGGGGCTTTTGCCAATTTCGCATGCGTGCCGACAACGGGTTGGCTCGAACGGGTGATCTCCATCTCCTCTCGATCGCCTCCCACCCCCTCACGCCGCTCCCTCCGTTTTCATAATACTGTTGCAGCACGGCTAAAACAACGCTCCCCAGACAGGTCAATAACCAACCTACACAGTCAGCAGTCTGTGACAGATTCCATGCCAACAAAGCCTTTAGCAATTCATTACCGAGAGGCAATACAAGGCAAGGCCTGTCCAAATGCAGCCTGTTAATTACAATAAATCTTTAGCTTTTTCTTCAGTCTTGCTTGCAGGGATGGAGGGGTTGAGGAGCGGCGGCGGTGATGGCGGCGGCGGTGGTGGTGGGGGGTTTACAGTGGGCCTTGAATCGTCAGCCGGTGCCAAGTATCATTAAAGCAGCAGCAATATTATATCCTACTTCAATTCGGCTACATCCTGCACAGAAAGACTCGAGTCCGTTATTCTAGTCTGGTTATTTGTTGTACCTACGAGCCGAGTGTGATGGACTGCAGCACATGGTAGCAGTGGTTTTGTGTGTTTTTAATAAACGGATTTAAGTGCTTTAAACATACAACATTTATCTTATTTACATGGTCTAAACTCAAATGTGTCATATACAATAAGGAGGAGGGGAAAAAAATCATTTCAACTTCAAAAATTTTTTTTACCAATGAAACTGAATTCTCTAAAGAGCCTATCTTCAAAACAATACACAAACTCCAAATCCAACGCGCGCGCGCGCGCGTGTGTGTGTGTGTGTGTGTGTGTGTGGACAGCGGTCGACAAACAAGAGATGCACGTTCGTACGCAATTGAGCCTTGATCGAGCGTTTCAAATAATCACCCATACAAAAAAACGTGACCTCCCGGGCAGCTATATCCACCGCTACCGGGCGAGGCCACTTGCATAAGGCACCATTAAGGTCAACAGTGCATTATTAGATAGAAAATGGAAAGAAAAGTACAAAATAAAATAAAAAATATATTAGTCCTCAAGGCATAGGATGAATAGAAACGAAAAGCTCAATGAATGATTCCATTCCAGCAAGCAGTGGCAAAAAATCTCCAGTCAAACAACAGCTAAAAAAAAAAAAAGGGCGAAGAGGGAGATGGATGAAGTTGTGAAAACTTAAAAGAGGAAGGTCATCAAGGCTTTATGTACAATATTGTAACATTTAACCGTTCGCATTTTAGCTGCACTTTTATTGAACCTATTTGCAGTCCTGATTACAGTGGAAACAGGAAAGTGAACGAACCCTAGAACCATGCAACACCTTTCTATGATACTGAAGTTATAGTATAGTTGTGTTATACCTCTAAGCACACAGCTTATACAATTGGACTACAAATGAGCTTTGTAGCTTGTAAAAAAATAATAAACCAGGCTACATAACACATTGCACATTAAGTAGCTGCACCAAAAACACCAAAAAAAGCTCCTCTCATACAGTGACTAGAGAGGTTGTGGTCCCTGGGTCGCCGGCCAGAAGGAGACAAGTCATCCCCTTCACTGGTCCGAACCCACAGCTTCAAAAGAGAAGGAACCCAACCCTCAGTCTTGGTGCCCGACAGGCAGGCACTTCCATCCCCATCCTCACTCCGCGATGGGGAAACAAAAGTTCCCCCAGAAACACATTCAGTCCACAGCAATGTTGGCATCAAGGCCCCCCCCCCCCTCCCTCCCTCCCCATCCTCCTACTCATTCACTCCGTCCGCCTCTTCATCTCCTCCTACTTTCTTCTCTCTCCTCACCGGGGCCAGGCAGCCAGTCTCAGACATTCACAGTGCACACATGCTTACCTCAGACAGTTTTTTTTTCTCTTTTTTTTTTTCTTTTTGTAAAGTACCAGTGTATCTGCTGTCCGGGAGATGTCCCCAAAACATCATGCACCATACATACAAATCATTCATTCTTTTTAGTGTGTCTTTTTTTTTTCTTTTTTTTTGCAAGTCCATCTCATTCAGTTCTTCCATCCATGATTTTGTCCTCTTGTCGCAACAGACAACCTTCAGAGCGCCTTTCTCCAAAGAGAGGTCCCGGAGGCACTGGGTTACAGTATGGTGCAAAATGGCATGCTTTGGCTGGAACACACTCCCGCCACTCTGCTCTGGGACAGTTCAACCAAGAGACTGGTCAGGAGACGGCCTTTTTTTTTCTTTTCTTAAAATTTCCCCTTAACTGTATTGGTTGGTCGGTGCTCGCCCTGATCTAGATGTGCCTCTTCATGTGAAGAGCCAGATGGTCAGACCTGGAGAAACATCTGGGGATAGGGAAAAGAAGAAAAACGTTTACAGATGGGCAAAAGGAGCGGAAAACTGGCCAGCTGAGAGAGACACAGACAGATAACATGTGCTCGCGGGGATAATACTGCGTGATACAGACGTCTTAAAATGTGGTGGTTAAAATGGTGGAAGTGATCACCTGCCCCCCATCCCCCCCCCTTCTTCCCCCCAATTGTATCCAGCCAATTACCCCACTCTTCCGAGCCGTCCCGGTCGCTGCTTCACCCCCTCTCTGCCGATCCGGGAAGGGCTGCAGACTACCACATGCCTCCTCCGACACATGTGGAGACACCGGCCGCCTCTCTTCACCTGACAGTGAGGAGTTTCACCAGGGGGATGTAGCGCGTGGGTGGATCACACCATTCCCCTAGTTCCCCCTCCCCCCCCCCAAACAGGCGCCCCTCCAACCGACCAGAGGAGGCGCTAGTGCAGCAACCAGGACACATACCCACATCCGGCTTCCCACCCGCAGACACGTTCAATTGTGTCTGTAGGGGCGCCCGACCAAGCCGGAGGCAACACGGGGATTCGTACCGACGAGCCCCGTGTTGGTAGGCAACGGAATAGACCGCCACACCACCCGCATTTTTAATCGTTACGTCTGGTAACAGGTGAGCTAAAAACAAAAATGTATCATTTGCCATTGCATCAGTGTTGTCAGGTTGTTAAAGACCACGACATTGAGTGATGCAGCAGAAGTTGATCACACGGACGAAAGGACGCAAAGAACTCTCGCACCCGTCAACCCCAAAAAATGTGGCAGCGTGGTTTTAGTTTAAGGTAATGTTTTATGGCAGTTTTGCTTACCTGTCACAGTGACTGCATTTAAATGGCTTTGCCCCAGTGTGCTTCCTGAAGTGTCTGGTCAACTCGTCACTTCGTGCAAAACGCCAATCACAGCCCTCCCATGAACACCTGTATGGTTTCTCACCTGGCGAATAAACAAGGACGAACACTTAGTATTTACTCAAAAGTTGACAAGGTTAAAAAAAAAGAAAGAGTGCAAAGTGTTAAGCTTTTTTTTCGAGATTTTAAACGGCCAGGCCTTTCTATGGTTTGCATTTTTGTTATTCAAATGTATTCAAATTCATCCGCCTGTAGCCAGACGGGATGACATAGTTGGTGACAAGCCAGTGGAGAAACAGATTCCAAAGAACCTGTTGGGTCAGTAGCGTTCTTTCCTATGCATTGTGAAATGTCAAGAATGCAGCGAGCACCCCTATACGTCTGGGTATTAAAAACAAAAAAAAAACTAAAACGAAACAAAAAAAAATAAATAGACTTTGCGGGTCAGGATGGCAGCCCGTAGAGAAAGCCACACGTTCAATTTCACGGTGCTAATCAAAAATAAGAAACGGTCAAATGACTATTCAAACCCTTCCAACTCAGTGCCCCTGGCTCCCCGCCCATTCCCCATTTCCCATGGTGAAACCCAATCTGTTTTGCAGGACCCATTCCCTTTTATCCTCATGTGCAACCCCTCCCCCTACTCACCCTCTTCCCTCTCTCTCTCTCTCTCGCTCGCTCGCTCACTCAGACAGTCACTTACTCACTCGCTCGCTCAGTCAGTCACATTCCAGATAGATTAGGTCACAGTTTAGGTATCCAGCCATGCAGAGCTAATACTCACAGCGCTCAGGCTGAGCACATGCAATGTGGATCTTTAATTACATTACACAATGAGCTAACAATGCCGTTAGGTGGAAAAGATGAAAGAAATTGCACTTTCCTCCTTCGTGCAGTAAAATATGACATTTCTGATCAGAACGACAAATTGGGATGAATTGCTGGAGCTACGGGGCAAGAGAGTCATGTTTTCCCTTTCTCCCTGTGACGCAGTACAATAGAGACATCTGGTTTAACTGCCTTCATAGTACACAGCTGGTCACACTTTGGACAACCTTGGCTCTCATGGCAGTCTAGAACTCACCTGTGTGAGTGCGCTGGTGTGCTTTTAGGTGGGAGCTCTTCGTGTAAACCTTGCGGCACCCGTTGAAGTGGCATCTGTGTACTCGCTTCCGGCCATCCGGGGATGTGTCTCCGAAGACCAGTCCCATCTTTTCCGAACTCTTTCCGGTCCCACCGGTCCTGATTTTGACTGGCAAGTGCAATTCGGTGTGTGTGCTGCCCCAGCTCTGCGATACGGTGCTGGGCTCAGAGTTGGCCTCAGGAGAGGATGGGGGAGTGCTAATGATGGAGGGGCTAAAAAGTCCAGAGCCAACCAAGACAGACCCCAGGGGGTTGGAGGTAAAGCTGTGTATGGGCGAGAGCTCCTCTGAACTGTCTGAAGTCTCGCTGCTGGCATCAGAATTCACACTGTTGGTGTCCAAGATTTGGCTGTCCTGATTGTCCTCCTCGTGGGCAAGTGGGATTTTTGGATCAGAATCTGTCTTGGCCTTATCCCCGCAGGCCAAGATCAACTTGTTCCAGAGGTCCTCCTGGCCGTCAAACTTGAGGTCTGACGTCGAGACGTAAGGCTCACTCTGGAGATACCGTTCCAGCTCCAAGCAAGTCTGTATGAGTGCAAACAAATGAGGAGATACAATGAGGATATGAGTAAAAATACCATACAGCCTCGTTGAGGTGTAGTGACAGTTACCACCAGTGAAGTGTTGTGATCAGGTAAAGCCTTCGACATGGTGCACGTGAGCATATCCTCCCCCCCTCCAAAAAAAACCTCCATGTAGTTTAAACGCCTTCACGTGCATGCATCAACAACAAAATCTCCATTACTATACACAAGTAGTTTAAGACTGTCACGTATTTTCATTCATTTCGTCCACTTAATAAAGTAGTGCCTTTCAGCTCAACCAGCTCATATTGGAGGGTGGAGGAGGACCAATTGCTTTTTGTACTGTAGCGTGATTCCTGGGTAAATGGTGGCATATGACAGGATTTGCCGGTCCAAGCTCAACTGCCCTTTGGCACAAGGCATAATTGAGCTTGATCGGAGCTTATCTGACAAATAACGTTTATTGTGGCAACCAAGTCAGTTTTGTGCGAGGTCTGACAAGTTTGGGTTATTTCAACTTAGCCCATTTCAGACCACTGACCAAAACTCTTTGGAAACTCAGCGCAGAGGAACAGTTAATATGCATTCTCATTTCAGCGGCCGAATGACTCACTGAGCAAATTTAGAGTCCTTTTATGGAAGCTGCCCAACTTCCTCTCCGACATGAGCCATTCAGCTGCTTTGCCTCACGCATAGGCCTGACATGCAATCACATCCTTCCTAAGGGTCAGCCACATAGTCGTTGTAAAGACGTACGTTTAAATCCGACCACCAGCCATTAAACTCAGAAAGCAAGGCCATTCATTGAGAGGTGCACATGGCACAGAGAGGGCAGCTTTGAGGGAGCAGATGGAAAAAAAAAACCAAACAACAACATTGCTATGGGCACAATCTTCTGCAACCTTACACAATGTTCCCCCGCTTTACTAGTGTCTACTCATGCAAGCAGAGACTGCACATCGCTGACATCCGATAGTCTCATATTGTGCAGCCTATTCAAATCTCAGGATGACTCATTGTGATGCAAATTGATTTAAATAAGAATACATCGCTTTAATGGAGAGAGAGGGGGGGAACTCATGCAGCTTATAAAATTCAATAACCATCTCTCAATGTCTTTAAAAAGACGAGATAAATAAAAAAAAACCCACGAAATGCTGTGCTTCAGAGACTCGAAAGTGTGCGTCTCTGCTATTGAGTCAGTGATGGGGAGGGGGTGGTGGTGGTGGGGGGGGAAGCAGAAGTTGGCTCCGTGCCAGAAATCACGAACGTCCAAAAAGAGAACGGGAACGGTTCCCAAACATGATCTGCATGTCTCTCTGCAAAAACACCAACAGAAAAAAAAAACCGCCCACAGACGTAGCACCACCCTTTACAAGTAAAAAAACAACCCCACCATGTGTTAATAATATCTGAAGTTAATTGACAGAATCAAGGTGGAAGTCTACTTCGTGGGTCGCCACATCCGTTGACAGTCGCACGGTCCGCTGATTTCCGCAGCAGCGCTCCGACTGCCGGGTCGGGGTGACCGACGTTCACCCCGGCCGACGCGATCGTGGTTACTCGTGGGGCCGCTATAGAAAGAACCCCCCCCCACCACCACCACCACCCCCACCTGGTAAAAGAAGTCATGCTCAAAATATAACGAGACTAACGAGACCACCGCGCCCGCTGCTTGGGTTACTCTGGGAGCCCCCATTCATCTTGACATAGCTGTCAAAGGCTGACACGCCGACCCAGCGTTCAAACAGGCGGGCTCGTTAGAAACTTCACATGGGAAACGACAAACGAAACATGGCGTTACAAAAAAAAACAAAAATGCACAAGCCGTTACATAACATTCACTTCCGTTTGCATGTGTTGTAAAATATTTACGTCTCTAGTGCGGAAGCTGGTCGCGCTCGCAGCGGTATCCTGACCTGACCGCTGTGCGCCGGCGACACTGACCCGAGCAGCAGTGGCGGCAGCAGAGGCGGCGGCAGCATTGCCCGTGTACTAATACAGAAGTGCCAAATCCAATTAGAAATGGTTTGCTTTACAAAGCTCAGCCGTTACATACTCTTTTAGATAGAGGACATATTCACCTGCTGCCAATACTCCTCGAGTGACGGCAGGGCTGAGAAATAGCCCGTGTCGTGAACTATCTGAAGTTCTTGAAAGATGCTGCACATGGGTAGAACATCCATTTCCAAGGTTCGAGTGTCGAGCGCCCTTACGTGAGAACACTTAAAAAAAAATTTTTATTTTATTTTTTTATTATTTAGAACAAGGACGTAGAAAAAGAAAAGCGCCTGGCGACGTCGTCGAGCAAGTATCCTCCGCGTACTTGCATGCGCTCGGCGATGCAAAACAAGCCCCTGTCGAAGCGGACGAAACGGTTTCGCCCCCCCACTTTCGCTCCGCGCTCCGAAGTGTCTCTTATTTGCAAAACACCGGGAACTGGGACGGGAAGCACTGCGCTCACGAAAACTTCCCTATTCAAACCTCGCAGCCCGCTCGCCCCCCCTCGCGGCGGGATTACGTCGCCGGCGTGCGCCAATGAGCGCCGGGCAGCTTGATGGAACGCGTATGATATCACAGGCGACCAATCGTATCGCTCCCCCGGCATCGTTTCCCCCAGCCTCGCTTTTCATTGGCCGATGTATCCCGGAGCCCCCCTCGCGCTCATTGGACGTCTATTTTTAGAAGCGTATATATATATACACACGTGCGACGGGCCCGTCTCCGTCTCTTGTTGCCCGACTCTCTCTCCCCTCTCGCCAGAGAGCGCGCCTGTGAGCCGCAACAGTTCTCCTCCCGTTTCCAGACCGCACGTAACTTTGTGTCAGCTGCACTTGCAAACGCGCGTATACGGATGCTCGCCGCTCTGGAACACGCGCTTCTTCCCTCTTCGGTGGCGTCGGTCTGCGTTAATTGCCCGCAAATGCTCGTTGTGTTTATAGTGATGCTGAGTGCTGGCTGGCCTGCTCCTCGGTCCACTTTTGGGTTGGTGTCGAGCCGAAATGCCACACACCCCTCGCCATACTCTGGAATCCCAACGATCAGAACAAGGGCCGAAAGCTTGGGGTTTAAATCACAGAAAGTCGAATTAGTCCGTCCGGACACGAGGTTTATTGGGAGAAAGGTGTCATCACTCGTCTTGAGTGACCTCTCCAGACCCTCACCTGCAGCCGGCGGAGACTGAGGAGGTCACTTGAGAGTGATGACGCGTCTCGCCCAATAAACCTCGTGTCCGGATGAGCCGATCCCAACCCTCTGAGATTTCCTTACCTAGATCATGGAGGGTTGCTTAGATTTCGTGACGTCGTTGGTAGGGAATAGATGTCTCTTCCATTTTAATCCGGTTTGCTGCGATAAGTACATTTCAGAGGTTCAGTATATGAGTGTGTGTCCATCTTAGCCTCTATGTGAAATCCCATTTCACAATGCAACGATATGGATCCGGTGATACGGATCATATTCAGTTTGGAAGACACGCATATATTGAACTTTTAGAAGTTCAAGAACTTTTAGAAGTCCAATATATGTGCGTGTCTTCAAAGCCAAATGTGATCCGTATCACTGGATCCGTACCGTCGTCGCATTCCGAAATGGGATTTCACATAGAGGCTAAAATAGAGGCACGTTATGACATCTAAATTGTGAAATTCATTTCCCATACTGTTTTGTAGACCAACAAGGTTTTGTTTTGTTTTTTTTCCACTCCAGTCCCATTCCAACACGTCTGTTTGGCAATAGCATTACATCATCCGTCTTATTCTTATCACTTCCTCTTTGGAGAAGTCCAGGGCACACTGCGAAGGCATGGGACAACAGAGGCAGCTCTTCCCCTGGCTATTGCATAACTTGGTAAACTGAGGTCAGTTGGGTATGTGACCAAAACCTGGCATGCCATCACCTCAAAGAAGAAAACAACATTTTTTTTGGACAGGGCGCACATTGTTTTGCGAGTGGCAGTATTTTCTGTTGCCAGCCTTAGCGGAGAACTGAGTGTGTATTGTGTTGCTCTTAGCCGTGACGCCGCCCGCATTTGTCACTCACAGCATCTGGCTTAGTCATACTACATGCTGATTTGATGTCCCGCCTGGAGTTGGCCTCCGGAGCCGCTTTGAAGAAATCCCAGTTTGCCTTTGTGTTAGTCGTTCGGTATGACCTTCCGGGACCCCGATGGACAATTTGCTTTTAAGCGTAAAAAATCTTATGAGTCCATGTTAGCTCAGAAAATTATATTAGGAACATCTTTGGCTGTCACGGAATAGAAAGAAGCCTTTGTTTGTCATGGGACAGCAATCAAATATCTGTTTATTCACACATTTCAGATTATGTCAGGGCCTAATTTGTATCTGTTTACTGAGTAACAGGGATGCTGTTCAGTCTCTGTGGAGCATTAGCGGGCGGCTCTTTAATAATCACTTCCTTCAGAAGGCCTTTTAGACGTAGCATTTAGAGGATGCGCTGGGCCCTGCATGGCAGCTTTTATCAAGAAAAGCCAGGTCCACAGCTTTATCATCGTTATGCAATCCTATCTCGGCCAGTAGCCATAGGAAAGAGCAATTACAGGATGACCCATTTTAATGCATCACTGTCAAACCAATCAGTGAGTTGTTCTAAGGGTCTCTTTTTTTCCAGCAAACCTTGCTGTATCGGAGACCCGCTGTTACGCATTTTGGTTTTGCTATTCACAATGGCTAAATAATATGGGTACTATCAAAAATCACTGATAGTTGAAAATGTGTCTCCACCTCCTTGGGAAAAAAACTTTTTTTTTCCTTTTTTGGATGTATGAATTGTCCAATACAAGCTATGGCACTACATATTTGAAGGAGACATGACATAGTCTGAAATAAAGCGTCTGGCACATTTTTTAACGATAAAGCAGCTTCCCAGATAGCAGTCAGGTACAGTGCTATTGATGGAGATGCACTTCCCCTCCGTGGGAGCACTGGAAATTTGTCCAAGCTTAAATAAAAAGAGAGTAAAAATAATTGATTGGAAATCAATGCACATATATCATTCACTCTTTTGTTAAAAGAGGAATGGATGGAGAGAGGAGGAGGGGGGGGCTCTTGGAAAATCAATATTCATTCGAATCATAAATCAGAATTGAGTCAGCGCTTGCGGGGAGGGGAGATAATCATTGGCCTGGTTTTGGATTACTCTACGGGGCTGAGGCTTGTCCAGCTTGCAAATGTGTTTAGCTTCGTTACAATCCCCCACCCATCCCTGTCTTTCCACACTCACACACACACACACACACACACATATATGCACATAAATGCATATGCACGTGCACACCACTCACACGAACGCACGCACACACAAATTCATATGCACATACACACGCATGCAAGACACACACAGACACGCTCACATAAGCACAAATTCACAACAGATTAGAGGGATCACTATCCGATCTTCTCATTTAAATGCAACGATGGTTGGTGTGATGTCGGCCTTATGTCCTGCTGTCAGGCCATGTCTTGGGACGGAGCAACATGTGTGTACAACGGGTCCTGAAGTGTCAGGTCCATCCAGCCGTCAACGAGGGGCCTCAGCCTCCCTGGACGCTCTTGACCTTGAGGATGAGGAGTGGGCTTTTGTGTGTCCATGCGTCTGAGCTGCATTACAAAGTGGGCATGCCGCGGACACAGCAATCACTCAGGACGCACTCGAGATGGTTGATGATAGAGGTCGCATGGACAAGTGTGTATGCACACTCCCATGGCACACTGGTGGCGGTATTTTAGGTTAGATTCGATTCGGTGAAACCTTAACGATCCCTGTCAGGAAGTCCCAATTGCTGCAGCAGAAGAAGAAATGTGAATGGAGTCACAGATACAGAAAATAACTAAACAAAAAAAAAATGTTGAAAAATGGTGTGTAGAAATATGCAAAGGGGAGTGTAAAATCTACTTCAAATCGCATATTAACTAGTCATATTAACTAGTCATATACGTGTATGAAATCACAACACCAAATTTGCATCATTTGTGTTTGGTATGCAAAACCATCATCCAAACACGGGAGCACTAGAAACGACAGCATGTTGGCCAGAGCATCTTTTCAAAACAATACTCAAGCACCACATAACCATGGATGTCGTGTCATTGCAGGTTTAAGCTTATCAGTCAAGTGAGTGGCAACAGAATCAGTTGTTTTCTTGAGAGACACTTCGTTGCACACCCTCACCCCTCCACCCCCCACCCCCAAACCCTCCCTGGGAGTTTCTTGGATCAAATCAAACAGGCATCAGCATCTCCAGCAACACTCCTAGAAAGAAAATCGTCACACGGTCCAGTGTTTCATCACAGAACTGGCTTATATTTGGAGGCCACATTAACTACTACGTCCGCCACTTAAACCTTTTGCCAACACAGAAACGTGCTGTGCGCCAAAAGATGTCAAGTCGCAGTGTAGTGTGTGACTGCTGCGATCATATCAGCGGAGAGTTCACTGGTCGCTTTTAAATGTGCTGGAAAATCCACAGGAAAGTTCAATGGTCATTGTTTCTTAGTGGGTGGTGCGTTCAGAGGCTGCGAGTTGTTTTTCCCCCCGGTGATGCTTGACTTGCACCAAAGTCTGCTACTATTATAAAGAGGGCAGGAATGTTAAGCATTTTATTATTTTCTGAAGCCTTCTGTGGGAACCAGCACACCCTTTTCGGGGGTGGTGTTTATATCGAGGCCACGGTATAAACAGTGACCCAACCCACTGATTAGGGAGCCGGTATGCATTCATCGGACACTTTCTGGGTGGAGCGAGAGATGAGGGGAAAAGGGCTCCGATTAGGTTATCCTGACTGTGACTATACGGAACGGAATGTGGTTTTCTCTTAGGTTGTTATGTATTGAGTCCGACACCCAATTCCACATAGTATGCAATACAGCGTAATATTTCATAATGCATGCGTAAGGGTTGAACAAAGGTAGTCATCATCATCGTCATCATCATCATCAATGCTGATCCATTGTCCCTCAGACGTGGCAGAGACCAGTGGTTACATTAAACTGTGTCATTGAGCTATGGCATGCATGCATTATCGACCCTTACTAAGAAATATAGTTTCTGTACAGAATTTTCCAGATTCCGGAAAACTTTACTGATAAGTCTAATTAGAAGGCCAGGCAACATTTTTTTTTACTCGTCAAAGTCAAGGTCAGTATCTCTGCGAAACCTGTATGCATGAATGAAGAGTTAAATGTTTGTTTTTGTGTCATGCCACACAGGGGGCACATCCCATATGTGCCCCCTGTATAAGAACACTGTGTTGCTGAACTGGGGCGTCATTTCCACTGGGGACCGGGGTCACCCCCTCTTTTCAAGATCTCGTTTGTCCCCCCCCCCCCACACACACACACACTTTCAGAACTTTTTATTATTATTATTATTATTTTTTACCATAAAAATCGTGCTTGATACGCTGCTGTTTGCCCGGAATGTGAATCGCGCTGCTGATTGTGAAGCCCTGTTAAACCGACTCCAAAAAAAAAATCGCCACGGACGAGTCGCGCGCGTGGGCCATCCGTGACGTGGCCCATCCGTGACGTGGACGGCCTGCCTACGTAGAAATGTTGGCCTGTGGGCGCGGACGGGTTCCGCGCATGCGCGCTTGAAGAATTTCCCACAAAGCCGTTCGTAAAATTGGAACCCCAACAACAGCGGTTAAATTTAGTGTTCTTTGGAGAGGTGACGAAAAGAAAAAGGCAAATGTGAGTTCGTTGATCAGAAGGCTGTTCATTAATTTAGCCCAGGATAATCATATTTTCTGTCTAGGCCCGCTAATGTTAGGCTAACGATACACTCTTGCTAGCTGACGTCGTTGCTAATGTCGACCGGCTAGCGAAATAGTCCCCAGCCAGTCACATATGTCCAAAGGGGGGGGGGGGCGATTTGACAAACTAAATATTTAAGGTGGTTGTAAAACAGCATGATTTTTTATATTAACCTATGTAACTTGAAAACGAGTCCACCATTGTATGAAAGCCAAGTCTCTCGCTGCTAGCTTGCTTTAGCGTTAGACTCACACCACTGGCTCAATAGGCTAACTGCACCCTGCTTTCATATCAGGGACCAGAAGAGGTGGAGGAGGTGCCTATGGAAGACGAGGAGGGCGAGGCAGGGGGAGCAGCACTGAGTTGCAGGTAGGTTATGATGACCAACTTAATTATTTCCCGGATTTTGTATTGTTACCATAGTCCCTAAATGTATGTAGAAATGCAGGAAATGGGATTCAAATCACTTTTTTTTTCTTTTTTGCTGTCGGACGTCCCCCAGACCCCCCCCCATTTAATTGCACGCCCAACTTCTCAAACCAAAGTTATGCCCTTGTTGCTAGATAACAGAAAAAGCAGTGATAACAACTTCCAGTTGCACTCCACATCCGCAACTAACCCTGACCAATACAGTTTGTTCCATCCATTGACAACAAGGGAAAATTGTTACAAGCACACGTCATGATCCCAAGGACATAGATTTGTTTGTATCAGTGCTTTCACAGGCTCACTTGTATGTGTGTAGTACGTGTTAAATCCTGAATTTGAACACAACAAAATAGGACACATTCAATAACACACAGATGGGCTCCTCTCTACATGGATTGATCGAGTTCAAGTTCAAGTAAGTTTGAGTTCTTTTCTTTTGTCAGGTGCACAACGATACAGTGTGGCAGCCGTTGAAATGAAATGCTTAGGCATCAGTTCAACCTCAAAAAAGCTAAAGAACATGGCATAGCAGATTAAGTTGAAATGAAAAAGTCTAAAAATTCTATTCATCCACAAGTCAATAACAAACCCCCTTACCTTTGTAAAGAATACATCCATCCATCCATCCATTATCCAAGCCGCTTATCCCAATCGGGGTCGCGGGACGCTGGAGCCTATCCCAGCAGTCATTGGGCTAAATTGGGTAACGAATACTTCTTTTGTTTATACAATACTCCTCTCTTCATTCCCCAAGCTTTCCCTAAATAGCCTCCTAACCCAAAGAGCTCATGTTTTTAATTAACTAACTCTAAATTTCAAAGTCCCTCGTACATGAAAAAAAACAATCTACATTTCCCTTCATCTTACCAAACAAAATGTTCTGTAGTTTGATATAATGAGGGGAACTCAAAACAAAATGAAATTTCATTCTCAGGTTCACCGAGATGGTACATCTGACAAAGTTTCAATATGAAGGAGCGATATCCCTGCTCTGGTCGTACTTTTCTTCTCATGCAGATCATATAGGACATAATTTTTAGTGCAGTATGCGTGCTTAATCTTGCAGATGGTACGTGATTCTGGCTTAATCCATATTTCTGCAGTCTGAGACTCTTGTTTCCTGGAAGATTATTTTCTTTAACTTGGTGAAAATCTTATGCTCTGCTCATCGAGAAGTTGTCGTAGCCTATTCCTAAAAACATCTCATGTATTTCTCCTGCCCATGGTCTCTATTATATGCATATCTCATTCAGATTTTTTTAGCTAACTTGCTCATAGCTTCTCCAAGGGTACGTGATACATTTATAATACACATATATACACAAATTCGTACTTTCCATTGATGCAATTCTTTATTCAAACTGTAAAATGAAATGAAAAGAGACGGAGTCGACGCCTGGACCTCATTCACCATTCACACTATATAACCTGTATGGAAATTAGTGCTACAAATTGGTCAACATCCGAGGACGTGTTTTCACCCTCAGCTCCCCTGCTTCATGTAAAAGACATGTATGACCTGCCCTGCAGAATACCTTTCAGTTTTGTTGAATTGATTCACAAAGGACCGAACACAGGGTCTCAGAACAAGACAGAAAACCCAACAAGAAAAAAAAAACTAAGAGAAAAAAAACCCCTTCTCTTTTGTACCTATTTAGAATCTGACACTAAATCTGTTTCACGAGTCCCCTCCCCTGCCTTTCACCATGCTATGTGGGTTGACGTCTCTATCTGAGCCGGTGACCTGACAGGCAGGTCTCTGCCCAGGGGGTCTTTGTCCCGACACAGCCACTAACAATGTGTCTTCACTGCTCGCTTATCTTCCATCCAAAGCGCAAATCTACGTATTATTGCCACAGATCTGTGTCAGAGATCAGTTGCGGCTGGAAAAGTTGATCTCGCGTCTTGCTTGCTGATGAGACAATTGTAAACACAGACAAGATAAAGGGTGTATTAGAAGGGTGAATGACCTTTGTTTTAGTGAGGGTCTGCAGTTAAGGTGTGACTTGTTTTCACAAAGTGAATAATGTAACACATGAGGTAATGGAAAGTAGAGGGTATGCAAAGTGAAACTTCTTTGAACAACAGACTGTTGGAGTCCCATCTCAACATGAGCAAGTCAGTGGGCTTCCCATTATGGATCAAGTCTTAAAGCAAGGATTTCTGTGGAGAACAAAGTTCATCAAGGCACCTTTTGTGACACCGTGAGATTATGTGAAGTGTTGGCTTTGGAAAATCATTTTATTCAAATGCCGGTTTATCATAATTGTTTTTTTTCTCCATCAGGACCCCCAATCAACACAGTCTAATGCAGCTGTTGAACTTTAAGTTGCTGGGCCGTATAGGAAACACATTAGCTTGCTGCACCTTTTCCTAAGGTCATGACTTTTAAAGGTTGACTCAAAACAGCGGCTTTCGTTGACTCAGCGCCCGTCTGTACATTAGTACACAGATAGCGGACCAGCTAAGGGCCTGCTGTTGCCAGAGTAACAAAGCCTGCCCAACATGACCTCACCTGCCAGCGGACTTTGAACGATTATGTCATTTATTTGATGTGCGTGTCATAAGCATTTCCTTTTACAGCTCTCTCGCGCTCCGCTTTCCTCTCTCCCCACAACTGTTTTCGTTTCTTGCCTTTTATGAAAGGGAAATCCTATCCCGAAACTTCTTTTTCCCCTCATAACCTATTGTGCCACTGCCTTTGTTCTATTCCATTGTGAGTTTTCTTTGGCATAATCGTTTCCATGCTAGCCCCTCTCAGTCAAACGGTGGAAGCCCATTTTCCCAAGCCTAAATAATAGTTATTCTCTGTGGATGAACACTTGTGTGAACACTTTGATCTTAAGCGGCCATTATAGCGTAATTTTCCCCTCCCATTTACACTCACAATAACTGAGTTAAATGCATTAAATGGAGAAAAAAAATAACAAAAACCCCACAATGATGCATGCAGACTTAAGAGCAGACGTCCTCGGTGAGGCAAATGAAATGAATAACCATTTACTCGAGGCTGCCATAAGCAAAATGTAATCTTGGGTGCTGTATTGGTGGCTGCAGTAATTTCATGATAAACTTTGATGTTAGAAAACCTCTCCCATCTCTCTCTCCCTCTCCCTCTCCCTCTCCTTCCCCTTCCCCCGCCTCCCCCTATCTCTCAGCAGATACCTTTACCCAGCTGAGAATGACTCACTTATATCTCATGACTGCTTTCCAATGAAACACGTGGTTCAAAGCGGCAATCTCCGGGAAACGGCCTGAGCTGTAAACTCTGCCATCATGCCACACAGGCTCCGGGGAATCAGCCCGACGTCAACAAACAAACAAAGCGAACAGAACTATCCCCAAAGAAACGCTTGTCAAAGGTGAAAAAACAAAAAATAAGAGAGACTAATGGCCTCAATCACTTAACATAATAGGTTTTGATGTTACAAATGGCACCAGCCTCATTTCACTATAAAATATGCTTTTGAGCTTTTGATGATAAGTGATGTGTCGTCAACTAGGAGAGGCTGGCACAGTTCACTAATTGCACAACAGCAATCACCGATAGGTCTAATGCCACTACTGCTTGTAATGACAGCTATAATAAGCAAATGGATCAAAGAATTAACTCGAAGGCAACCCGTGGCACCTCTGGCACTTTCTTAAATGTAAGACTACAGTGTTCCTGGATAGTGCAACATAGTCGTGCAGACATGTTAGAATGTGTTTGCTGCTGTCCAACCCAATCTCCCTCTTGAGACCCAGGCCATTGTCATTCTGAAGCAGTGTAACAGGACAGACACCGTGAGGCCCCGGCATGCCCCAGCAAGGTGACACTGAAAGACAGGCGGATATACAGACAGGCTGGCAGACTAAGGCGGACAGGTAAACAGACAGAAAAACAGGGGGCAGGGCAGAGCCCCAGAGACCAATGTCACAGCCCGGTGCCTGCTCTCGGAAACACGCAGAGACGCAGACAGAGCAGGTAGGCAGGCAGGCGGGCGGTGCGGTGAGAGACAAGCAGTGTTGAGACGGGGAACCTAGCTCGCCTCAAACTCAGAGCCTGTAATGACTGGAGACATGGCTGCCATCCCAAGGGAACATTGGCGGCGGGGGGGGGGTGCATGCACACACACACGCACATATGCATCACAACACCTCTCCCCCAACAAACGCTAATGGCTGGGGCTCACTAAACAACAGTGGTGGCAGCAACAACAACCCAAATAAGCCGTGACAACACCGGGTACCTGAGCAACTTCCTAATTGATCATTCTCGGTTGGAGACTTCCTACTCCTCGCTTCCACCGCAAGGCATGCAGGCGTCAGATGTGTGCGACAGTAACAACCATGTTTCACCGTTTTATTTCATGGCTATTCTTAGCGCAGCGGCGGTATATTGCTGCAATTCCGATTTGAATGTTGCCCCCCCCCCCCTTTAAGTCGGCCTGCAAACATATTCCATAAACTTTTATTAACATATAAATCTGCTCAGTATCTATATCTGGCCTTATCTGGTGTGATGTCATGAAGTTATCGGCTTTATTTAAACTGAAGATTAATGGGTTCACAGCACTCGGCAGCTCCAAAGTCTCAGCTGCTGCAGACAGTTGTAGCATGCCTGTCATGGACCAGCAGCCGGGTGACCTATTGTGTGAATTAATTAACAGCCTTTGCAGATTTTAGCACAGTTATTTGGGACTTTCTGTACATAGGTGTGATATGTGGGTCAGCGGGGAGCACTTAGCAGAGCGGGCGAGCGACGCGACTGGGCGTCATGTCATTTCATGCTATCAGCCGGCGACAGCCGCTCACTACAGCCTTGATAAGCGCACTGATCCTGGCCAAGCCTGCTGACCAGCACAGTTAACATTCCCTCCCTTTACAGAGGCCTAATCCTGGAATTTAACAATGCGCTTGGCCCTCCAACCCGGGGATCAAATTCTCCCGGTTGACTCTGTATTAGACAAGCCAGCACGGCTCAGGCCCTCTGCCACCCACAAAGCTGAGAGGCAGAAATTCACACACTCACACCCCCCGTCCACTCTGCAGCCTCAGCCACACGCAACACCGAGTAACACAGGGACGCTAATAAGCATTGTGAATTCCCCCCTATGTCCTCCCTGTTTGCTCGCTGTTTCTGCTTGGGTTTTTGATACTTCTGTTTTCCTTTGAATACTTTTACTTTTTTTTCTTTTCTTTGAACCTCCTTACCTCATGTTCCTTTCCGGTGTTTTCTTCCATGTTTCCCGCGTCCTCACATAGACAACGTTTAAACCTGACTCTAGTTCAGTGGAGATGGCTCTGGGGTCTTTATCTTGCGTGGGGCGTCATGACATTGTCAGAGACATGAGAGGAGTGGACTCTCCGCCTGTTTGCAGACGGGCAAAGAGAGCAAATCCAAACAGAAATCTAGTTCTCCAGCCACATTGGAGGAGGAGGGGGTGCATAAATTTACTAACATACAATTAGGGCATATACTGCACTGCACTTTGGCAGCACCGCAATTAGGGAGTGTTGGAATCAAGTGTACTTTGCTTTACTCTTTTTTTCCAGAGTCACCCTCCCAATGCAAGCTTCTAGCATTCAGCTGGTCATATCACAAGGTCAGACAGAAGAGATCTGCTACGCCAGTGTCGGAACCTCTCAGCTGCACGCGGTAATTACTGGTGTCCTTGATATTTGATGTGAAATGGGGATGGTAACCTTTCATGTTTGCCCGTTAGCCCACCCCACCCTCCCCTCCCTGCTCCTGGTCCTGATTCCTCCAGTGCCACTTCCCTCCCTCCCTCCCCTGTCTCCGTCCCCCCCCCCCTCCCCTCACTCTTGGGAGTATGGACAGAAAGCAGGAGGCTCACTTTGGATGGGAATGCAAAACGTGTTTGAGTGCCAGCTGGTGCCCTGGGACATGGTTAAACATCCACCGGCCAAATGGAGCCTTGTCAATGCCGTGATGTGGGAGGACACTGCTGATGGGATCTGCTGTCGAGGAGGGGGGGGGGTCAGACTAAAGGTCAAAGGGGATGCGGAAATGTGAGCTTAAGTCTCTTTAATGAGCGCATGCTTTGCCTGGTCTGGCGTTGTGATTTTGCGCTATGACATGAAAGTTACCCGTTTCTAAAGAAATGCTAGATAGGCGTCAGAATTTAGCAAGGGGGATGAATGAGTGAAATGATAGAAATGCCGGTGCCTCTGATGGATGGAAATGTGGATGCTGGGAGTATCAAAGACAGAGAAATATATATTACCAGACATCATTTGCAAAATCAGAAAACGACGTGCGCTTGTGAGATAATAAGCATTCCTCAGCAAATGTCAGATGGACCGGCTCATGAGAGCCTATGTCAAATCCTGAGCGCCGAGTCTCCAAAATAGCCTCTGGCCGCTGATTAGAGTGAGCAATTAGTGGCTCCTCCTTCAGCCATTGATATGCAGCTTTAATTGGCAGAACAGCAGTTGGAGAAACCCTCATGGCCGCCACCATATGCTTCAGACAGACCTGTGGGGAAGTAACACCTCTGTTCATTTGTTGTGGAAAACTGCAACGCGGGGAAATCAATCACCTTGATTGACTTTTTGTTCGGAGTGATATATCTTGGTAAGGGGTAAACGAATTGAAAACATGGCCGCCTAAAACGGGGGCCTTAGAGAAACTGAGCTCGAGCATTTGTCACCGCCGCGCTCGCTATCAAGTTGGCATATTACGTAAGCTCACTGAATTACTATGCTATAGCAACCCCACGTGTACACATCGCAGTGTGTATTCGCTGTGTTGCTACATGCCGGCTGTTTTGACAGGCTGCCAAATATTTGTGCCGTTGTTATACATCTCTCTCAAGCACTGAAAACAAGTGTGTTAGGCCAAGCCCCCAAACGCTGCCCCGGCTGAATGGCGAGGACTTATATAACAGGCCTTCACACTCGTGCGTCTGTACACCCCCGTGGTTGTGTTTGCCTTTCCCTGTTATTCTTGGAGTCCTTCTCTCAAGGGAAGCGATGATGGAAAGGATGAGGATACCTGCATACCACGGATGCCTGGCAAACGCCATCGTCACGCTCTGCTGTAAACACATGGGCAGACCGCCGTCCGCACGCGATTTACAAAAGCCGAGGCACCCCTCTGGAAACGAGGCAGCTGCGGAGCCTCGCATGGTTTTGACTGGGATGAATTGCACCGGGCTCCCAAGTTTGGACTTGTCACTGGAAGGCAAATGGGAAATATTTTCACTGAGCCGTGTGTCAAAGCATGTTGCAAGAGACACATACCTGTGTCACAAATGAAGAGTTGGCAGCGTCCTGTCGTTTACTGGCTGACTTTTGGTGCGCGCCATATCGCAAAGGCAAAGAAACCACATGGTTGTGTCAGTAATTAAAGACCCAATACCCCCCCCCCTTTATCCCCAATTAAAAGGGCACAAATAAAAATATAATGCGGTATAAATTCAGGGTGAATCTATTTTTTAACTAAGGAGATGATGGAGTATACATACTCCTATTTTCCCTGATTGTACATTGTACCCAGCCAATTACCCCACTCTTCCCGAGCCGTCCCGGTCGCTGCTCCACCCCCACTGCTGATCCGGCGGGGAGGGCTGCAGACTACCACATGCCTCCTATATGATACATGTGGAGTCGCCAGCCGCTACTTTTCACCTGACAGTGAGGGGTTTCACCAGGGGGACGTAACGCGTGGCGCGTTCCCCCTCCCCCTCGAACAGGCGCCCCCACCGACCAGAGGAGGCGCTAGTGCAGCGACCAAGACACATACCCACATCTGGCTTCCCACCCGCAGACAAGGCCAATTGTGTCTGTAGGGATGCCCGACCAAGCCGGAGGTTACATGGGGATTCGAACCGGCGAGCCACGTGTTGGTAGGCAACGGAATAGACCGCCACGCCACCCGGACGCCCTTGTAAGAATATCTTAACAGCTTCCTGATACCCTATGATGGTCCACAGTCATTACAGGCAATTGAGCTTTTGGGGTAACAGTAATTATAGACATGGCAGAGAAAACATTTATGCAATGACATGACCTCCAATTATTGATGTTTTTTGTCATTACTCGACAACTAATTTCTATTCAGCCATTCAATACACCCCGTAATGATTTAGCGTGTAAAGCGCAGCGATATGAACGGGGAAGAAAAGAGGACTGAATTTTGCAGACAGGTCTGCAGCATTGTCCACCGGTAATCTCCATCTTCGTGCATTGTCCGTCCATGGTTGCAGAGCCTGAATGGGGCTTTTCTCTCCTTTGATAAACTTTTGACCTCAACATATCGCCTCCTCGTGCAAACATGTTGACCTTGGCTCGCTATTCAGCCACACACGGAGGGCTCGGAAACGCCAAAGAGCGTCCTGCCCAGGATGAGATACTAGGCCGATGGGCAGATACCGCGCAGCGCCGTGACTTTAATGAGTCGCAACGAGCCGAAGTTTGGCGAGCAACACACGTGGTTGGTTGTGTGTGTTGCTTGTATCTATTGGCTCTATTTTGAGAATCCAGGTCAATTTATGTTGCGTTAAAGACAAAAAAAAAAAACATTCCTCATTCTCAACCTAAAATATAACCTATTGCATTTTCTTTTTTAGCACAGGCGTGAGCATCGTTACCCATTGCCAAGTCGAATTTTAGCATGCTGTGGCACATTCGAAGAAAAAAAAAAAGATTGCTTAAGTCTTCAGAAGTGGTTGAATGATTTATGGTGTATTGTTACCGAGCCTCATTGTTGATGTTCGCTCCAGGCACCTGCATGCATTTTCATCACAGAGGCTCATCTCCCGGCCTTTCATGAGATGTCATTAGCATCAGGTTGTGACCGATGTTCACGAAATTTCTCTGCACTAACGTACATACTCTGTGATTTCTTTTTTTCCTCCTTTTTTTTTTTTGCACTTCAATAAAAGCAGGAGTCAAGGGAGGGCGGAGGGGAGGATGAGAGGAGCAGGGGGGAGGGGGAGAGGGAGGCAGGAGCGCTGCCGCGATGTAGTGATTGCCAGCTGCCACTTCATTCGGCTACATTTTAATCTCGGGTGTCTGGCGAAATCTCGTTTCTCAAATGACTCCGCCGGAGGAGCGGCGGTGCCGGAGGAGCGGAGTGGAGATTCGAGCTGCTGATACCTCTGAACAAATCACCTGGATATGAACTATTCGCTTCCTAATGGGAATCCATATTTATCTTCCCCCCTCTCCCAAAGCTCTCCTGTGGGGATGCAGATGTGCGGCTGATTTTATATCTCCTTCGTATATCCTCTTCCCCGTCCCTGAACCCTAATCAAAGGCCCCTCATATTTCCAGGCCTTGCACCAAGCCTTTGCACATATCACATTTCCATTGCTACACCATTGGGTTTATGGGCCATCTTTGGGATTATTAATGACACTGCACAGAGTTATCCGTATGAATATGGAGATCAGCCACGTTGTGCGTATGCTTCCGAATATAACAGGACTGATCTAAATCTCTGATGTCTCCTTTGACTGATGGCGCCGCCCTCACGCTCGACGCACTTTCTCCCAATAATGTGGCCCCTGCTGCCTGTGTATTTAAAAATCCAACACCTCTTGAAAAGAGCAGCCGTGAGCGTGAACTCCCTCCCTTACAAACTCCTCACCCCGCTTCAGCTTAACCTGGCGCAGAGCGTAGATGAAGGGGTCAGCTTCCTGCTACAGGGGATCAAACTGGAACTATTACAGGTTTACTTCTGTTGGTCTTCTTCTTTCTTTCTGTTTTTCTCCATCGTACAGTATTCAGGTTTTCTTCGGACATGTGAAGGGCACCTTCACGCTCCTCGCCAGTCCGGACTGCGGGGCTACATGCGTGCGATGCCAGGACGAGATATGTAGGATGAGTTATTACAGGAAGGAGAATTTTTTCTATTTCTTTTGATTACCTCGCCCATTGGAGTTGGGTGCTTGCCAGCTGTTGCTGCTCCGTTCAGGGTGCCATCGTTTGTATTGTCGAAGGGCAGATAAATAATATTCTCGGTTACAGAGAGCGTATGGTCGCACAGTTTGGATTTTACACTGAGGGAGAATTACTGGGGGGGTGAAAGGTCAGCCCACGAGCTCCATCACAGTTATCATTTCAATATCCCAAGAGAGCTTTACTCGGCGAGGAGGATCCTAATTTGGACAAAAATGTTCGGTGCAGGGGTGTCTGGGTAGCAGTCTATTCCATTGCCTACCAACACGGGGATCGCCGGTTCGAATCCCCTTGTTACCTCCGGCTTGGTCAGGCGTCCCTACAGACACAACTGGCCATGTCTGTGGGTCCTCTGGTCAGTTGGGGTACCTGTTCGGGGGGGGTGACAACTCGGGAGAGTGGAGTAATTGGCCAGATACAAATGAGGAGAAAAAGGAGGAACCCCCCCCCCCCAAAAAAAAAAAACGTTCGGTGCAGCTGTGCTTACAACCCATTTTCTCAACAATAACTCGGAAAAACATTGTAATCTCAAACTCGAAGAAAAAAGAAAATGCCAACTCATGACGACACGTTTCCTCCGGTTGAGCGTAGCACACCTGCTGTGGTGTTATTGTGCAGCGCCACCTGCAGGTCTCTGTGCTTCTGTCCGCAGCGCACGGCGGTGATGAGAGTTGTGCGCGCGTTGCTGAAGACCCCTGTAATGCATCAGCTGATAGTCATGCCTTCTGCCAGACGTTATCCCGAGTTGAGAAACCGCTCGGGGTAGAAAAGGGGAAACAGAGAGGCTACACATGCGGCCAACCTTCTCTTCCGTTGACTTCACATTGCTCTCTTCATTTCCCTCTCTCTCTCTCTTTCTCTCTCTCTCTCCCTCTCTCTCTCCCCTTCTCCCCCTGTTGGTTTTACAGTGGGGCTGAAGTGGTGCTGCTTCAATTAACCAACAAGTTCTGTGAAAAATTATGAAATGTGGCAGAAACAAAGGCTGGTTTTCTTAGACCAATGAATGACACACACACACACACATACAGTTTAGGTCACTTTGGAGAGATTACACAGACTTACATTCATTCTCTAGCTCTTAACACTTACCCAAAAATCAGCTTTTTACCAACTGGGGACACGGCTTTTGTCCCCAAATCGTAGGTGGTTTCTGGTTTTTCTCTCAAAATGGGGTCCCCATTTTGAGAGAAAAACCAGAAACCACCTACGAAACCACCGAAAAATCCACAGTCACAAGAAGTTCTTCATCATGCAGTCGTAACTATGCGCAAACATTTTTCGGCTGGGGCGTCCGGGTAGCGTGGCGGTCTATTCCGTTGCCTACCAACACAGGGATCGCCGGTTCGAATCCCGGTGTTACCTCTGGCTTGGTCGGGCGTCTCCACAGACACAATTGGCCGTGTCCGTAGGTGGGAAGCCGGATGTAGGTGCGTGTCCTGGCCGCTGCACTAGCGCCTCCTCTGGTCGGTCTGGGGCGCCTGTTCAGGGGGGTAGGGGGAACTGGGGGAATAGCGTGATCCTCCCGAGCGCTACGCCCCCCCCGCCCCCCCCCCCCGGTGAAACTCCTCACTGTCAGGTGAAGTGGCTGGCGACTCCACATGTATCGGAGGAGGCATGTGGTAGTCTGCAGCCCTCCCCGGATCGGCAGAGGGGGCGGAGCAACGACCCGAAGAGTGGGGTAATTGGCCAGATACAATAGGGGAGAAAAAAAGGGGGGGAAATTAAGCTGATAGGTCCAGTAGTTTGCAAGATTATTCGCGGACACACACACACACACACACACACACACACACACACACACACACACACACACACACACACACACACAGGAGTCTTGCTGGGGGTTTGTGCTGCCTTGTTTTTATCCGTGAGCGGTGATTTCATCTCTTGAGTCTTGACACCCGTCTCAGAAATACAATAAAGATGACTGATTGCAGTTTAGTACTGTAGGATTAACAAGTCCTCACTGACCGTGCGAAAAGTGTCACAGGTACGTGAAGATGGCGATGAGAAATGTGTTTTGCTTGAACTCGGATATTCCGAGGACCCGAACGTTGGAAATCTAATAAACCGCGACGAGTAGCTGGGGGGGGGGGGGGGGAGGATTATGAGGCTGATCTGTATTTCCACCGATGCCGTTCACCTTCCTCGTGTACCCGTTATCGTGTCTGAGAAATAGGTCCGCTTTTTACACCGTCCCCCCCCCCCCCTCTTCAGCACAAGATGTTGCAAGCCGATAAAAAACCCTACAAGCCGCGAGCGGTTCCTTGGCCCCGTGACTCAGGAAGGCCGCCGTCACCCTCGACCTTCGTCATTATCCGGCGACAACACCGCGGGATCCATACAATCAAGGGATCAAGGCTGGCCAGGAGAAATCCTGTCCCCAGACATGGGGAAAAAAGCATGCGCCCTGTGATCCCCCCCCCCCCCCCCCGTTGCCAGGAATTCAATTTGGCTGGGCCAACATCTGCCAGAGATAAGTGCAACATAAACAATGTCAGTGGGACGGAGGGCGAGATCAAGGCTTTTCCTGGAGAGACGCAGCAGTACCAACACATCCCTTAATTACAGCCGGGACATCTGTGTCCCGACGTTTTGGTTCCCCCGCACATCATTATTACCAGCATCCTCCTGCTCTGCAAGGACGGGCGGGAGAACCATGGGATGGAATGAGCAAAAAAATAAAATAAATAAATCTTGCTTTCTATCTATGCGAATGCTTTTCCGTGGAACCTCTTTCTTCTCTGCGGGATCTAGAGAGATACCGGCCTCCCCTGAACCAGCCTGCTTCCTACTCTGATGTGAAGACTGCAGCACTTTTAATGCAGGTTTTCCCTGCACCTTGCCTCGTTTGTGTTTGAAGTATTTCCCTCTACGGCTGCATCTTAGCTCAGATAAAGGAGGGGGGAGGAGGAGGAGGAGGGGGGGGACATATTGAGAGGTTGAGCTCATGCAGACGTCCGTGACTGTGGTGCAACCTCCGTGGGACCTGACGCACTCCCTCTCTCCAGTAAACATGTTATTAGCGACCCGTACTGTTTATATTGCAGGGCTGAGAGAGACCAGCACAGCCTCACACCACAAAGTGCAGCATATATGCACGCTCTTATAAACACATCCTCCATCTTGCACTCTACCGAGATCTGTATTCCCCCCTTCTTACCCAAGCCCCCAGTCTCCACATAGGTGGCTGGACGGAAGGGTTATTGAATACATCATACGGGACTCACCAACGATTGCTTGAGAATGGATCCAAATAAGGGGGCCAAACCAGTTTTCTGTTTTTCAGAATGTGGAAAATATGTCGGGACGAACGATTACTCCACATATTTTCTTCTTTTTTCCATGAAGTATTTTGCTTCATAACTTTCGGGGCATTCCTTCCCTCGCTGCTCAAGCTGAGGCCTCTGAGCTGACATGCACGGTCAAAACCAAGAATTGGACCAACATTTGCGTCAGGCAGATAAACGGGTTGCAGGGTCCTCTTTACTGTTCGGGGATACCTGGCGATACCCACCACCGCTCTAGCAAGCAGACACGTGTGGAACGGTCTCAGGCCTGTGATCAATAGTGTGACGTGTTCAAACAATGGACTAATCAGCCAACCTGTCAGAGGTAACAAGCAAGCTTTTAATGACGGCAAGCTAAGCCAGTCATAACAGAGACGAGTTCGCATTGGTCCCAGCTTATCTTCTTGTCTTGGCCACAGAAGCGAGCTTATCTATTTGCCTACTCTTTACCCTCATGGTGGGAAATAGCATGTTGTCTAATACAACTTCTCTCACAACGTCCCCGTTACCTTCCACCACCTCCCCGCTATCTGCAACAGATATGCCCGCTTTTAACACGTTCAATATCCCACAACATAACCAAGACATCGACACTTCAGTTGCATTGTGGGTAATATGCAAATGAACCCCCTGACTTCGAGCGGGAACACTCCAGTAGAACGCGCCACAATAGATTAGGGACCAGCCTCTAGCTTTGCGCAGCTTGTCATCCGACCCAGCCCTGTCTTCGAGGATGCAGCCTACCGAAACGAGCGAGGAGCGCATAACGCAGTAACCTTGCGCTCACGGACTCGTATAATTCTTCACCGCCACAAAGGAAACTGTAGCTCACCATTATCACTTGAGCATCCTCCCGGGGGGAGAGGGAGAACCTAAAGGCAGTGGTTCTGCTCCCAGTACGCCAGCTGTGTTTGGAAACTCGGCACGGGATCAGTATTCAGGCGGAATGTGGTTATTTGCTATGCCTGCCTCATTATATTAGCATACCAGGAGGTAAATGACAAATAAACGCAGCGCTCATAACCGTCTCTATTTCTACTTGACATAGCATGTTCTGCATGAATGAATATTAATGCAGATTTTTTTTTCCCTCGACAGTTCATTTTCAACTAAACATTTCTTTTTTGGGGGGGGCGAGAGGCTGGAAGGAGGAGGGGGGAAAACAACAACAACAGCAGCGGCGGCGGCAAGGAGACTTGTAAGTAAGGCGCATTGTTAGCATTGAGAAGTGTTTCCTGCCGCTTCTCGATAAACAGGATGCTTGCTGTGTCATCCCAGACATTTGAAGACAGCTGCCTTATGGCAAAGAAACGCAGCTTGGAGTCCTGACACTCTCAGCCTAAATCTATTTCCGGGATTTATCCTGAGGTTTGTTTTTTTTTTTTTTTTTTTTTGGTCGTAAGATGGATGTGAAACGTGGAAAAACAAGCCCCCCCCCTCCCACCCCCACCTTACCGTCTGCTCATTCCCTTCGCAGGCGTGCACACCTGCTTTTTGTTCGACTCAAAGCTGATTACACCTCTCAGCAGAGCGACTCCGCTCAGAGAGGAGGAGGAAAAAGTGCAGGTAGCGGCATTGTCAGCTAGCTATGCAAATTCCGGAAAATGCTACGCTTCATCTGGGACTCGTTGAATGAGCTGAGAGCCATATCTTAAAAACGCTGTTGACATGAACCGATTTACAGTGAACCCCCCCCCTCCCCTCCTCCCCTCCCCTCCCCTCCATCCCCATCGCTCTCTTCACTTCTCCACCAAAACATAAGCAAGGGACTTGAACCTCCTCCAGCAGCAGGGATGCCCTCTGACACTTTTTCACCTCCTCACCCAAGCTCACCACACAAACAGCAGGCGGCCCGGCCGGTGGATAACCCCACTACCTCACTCTCCTCCAGGGAGGAATCCACACATCCTTCCTCCTCTCTTTACGCTCTGAAACCATTCTCTCCATATCCACACACACACACACACACACTAATGCTGTACATGCCGCAGCAGCAACTCAGTGGCGGGAAATGACACCTGCAGGTCTACCGCACTTCCTGTTTTTGACATTACTCATGTTTTATTGTGTTTAATTCGCCCTTCGGCCATTGTCGTCCTCGAGTGGATTTAAGTCTCACATATGTGTCTCTGCAAAACCATGCCAGAGTAGACTCATTTGGGGTTTTGTTCCTGGATGATCCCACTGCTCAGGTTTTATTTGCACTGACTTGTTCTGCTCCCCAAGACAGCCGTGTCCACCCCTTCTCCTCGTGACCCAGGCCACTTCCTGACACAAATTGCATCTTTACCCTCTGTGGGTCTTTTATCAATTTAGCCATTCATGTCCTTCGGCGGTTGGCCATCTTTGCAGCAAAATAAACAAGACCCCGTGTCAGGTTGACCCCTTGTTTATGAGAAAAATAAGATTGAAACTAGAGGAGTGCAGTCAGTAGCGTGCAGATCTCTGCCAGGCGTACCTATCGCCCCTTCTACAGGGCTCGGACTTGGCAACAACCCGGGAGAAGGGAAATAGACAACACACACACACACACACACACACACACAGAACCCAGTGCTTTTCCTGCCATTACAAGACATTTGCACAGTGCCCAAGTCTCTTGCACGGGAAATATGGAAAAAAAAGTTTTTAATATGCAGTGCTCAAGCTAAAAAAAATTAGCTAATAAAAACGTTTTGCCTGTCAGTCTGTGGATGTGCAGCCTCCTAGGCGGACCCTCGCACGAAAACGTCTGACATGAAGTGAGAGAGATCAGGCTATCATCATTTCACAGCCCTTATGGAAAGACTTCACATGTGTTTAACCGTCGCAGTTGTCATGTTATGAAAGGAGCGGCTGCTCTGCTGATGGTAGGAAAACGCAGCTCGGCCATGGGGGATGTGTTCTTGTAGCTACTGGGATGATTTCCAGCTGTGGCTGATCGATCCTACTCTCAAACTTGTATTTGTATAGCGGAGTTTTAACACTGGAGACACTGGAGAAGTACTAGTAGTGGTAACAGTGGAGACTGTGCCTCATCTGCTCGGCGGCGAGGTGACTAAGGCGAAACATTTTTGGTTCTCCCAGTGTTCCTCCAGTTCTCCTGTGCTGACATCAGCCGTGAAGGATTTGCTGGCTTGCGAAATACGATCGGGCTTCTCGTTTACTTTCAAGTCTCAATCCCGAATACGTAAGGTTTTGGTTTTGCCTGATCTGACTCAACCGTAGACGTGAGTCACCGGCCTGTCAGTTCCTCATGCCGGCCTGTCAGTTCTTCGTCCCAGCCTATTGTAACAGCGTAACGACCATGGCTGTGTAGGCTGTGCTAACCAGTCAAGCCAAGGTCTGTCCGGCTAAGGTCGTTAGCTAGCGAGGCTACACATCCGTGATCATTACAGTGTTACACATTCGGGAAGTGCGTCCCCGCGCTTCGGCATACAAGCTCCCTCACGCCTCTGAGCGCTTTTGCGTCCCGCCGCTGCATGGTCGTTACACTGTTACACCAATTACGTGTGCCAGCCAATCGGTAGCAGTGTGAGAAGCCGCTTGGATTAGGGGAGTGACTCCCAGAGGTCTCGTCTTTGAGCCGTTCCACACGCTGTTGAAGCAGCCTTTGGCCGAGCGAGCTACGGAGTGAATGGAGAGAGCCAGGGGCAATGGCGAAAAGGACATTTTTCAAAGGCTTCATATCACCGCAACCGCGAGAAGTTCTTCATCCTATAGTCAACTGTGCACCAAAAACATGTTAGGCTTATAGGTCCAGTAGTTTGTGAGATTAGCCGCGGACACACGCACACACACACACACACACACACACATGCAACCAAACCTTTAATCCCCTCCAGACCATCGCCTGGCGGAACCCCCCCCCAAAAAAAAAACAACTATGAATCAAGCAGTGTGTTACTACATCAACAGATATTGTCCCATTCTTTTGTCATAACTTGTTTTTCTCCATGTTGTCCGTTGCTATACAAGTAAAGGTATTTTCTGCTGTGGTTTATTGCTGCAGTCACTCAATTGAATTTGGTAACTCCAAACAGGATGTTTCACGTGCAGTTACTACTCACAAGGAATGATGGAGGAACAAATACAATCTGAAGTCACAGAAAACAGTCGCCACTGGGTTTTTTGTTTTTTTCTGCGAGTGGATATCTATTGTTTTCATCCATTGTTGATATCCATTGAGTCTCTAGTCACTCTTTGGGTCCACCCAGAGTGTCGCCCGTGGGGGGCGGGGAAGGGGGGAAGCTTTCTGGGGCCCAGCTGCTGGGGGGGGGGGCATGGAGGCCAGCAGTAATCCTGTTCGTCTTAAATATAAGCAATGATAATGGCAGATAATACTTGCCATTGAGTTTGAACTAGCATAGATAGATAGATAGATAGATAGATAGATAGATGTACTTTATTAATCTCTGTGGGGAAATTCATCCTCTGGATTTAACACATCCCAACACACACAGGAAGCAGTGGGCAGCTGCCATGCCTCACCCAGGGAACAACCCCAGTTCTTCTTGCCATGCCTCAGTCACAGGACAGGACAGGAGTATTAACCCCAACATGCATGTCTTTGGTGGTGTGTGTAAAGGATTTTGCATCCTTTAAGACAAGGAAGATGGCTGTATGAGAGGCAAAGATGAAGCCATAAGGGGAGAAATTGCATTTTCTACTCAGAAATGTGTGGTGTAAGTGTAGCATATCTTTGTTGACCTTGGTGTGTTTAAGTGTGTCAAAGAGTTCTATTGTGTGTGTGTGTGTGTGTGTGTGTGTGTGTGTGTTTGTGTGTGCGCGTATGTGTTTAGTAAGAGAGAGCATGTGCATGTGTCGATGCGAGTAAAGCAAATTTGTTGGGGGGGAGGGGGGCATTCACTGGACCTTTTCAGGGGCCCAGCCTGTTCTGTGGGCAGGCCTGGGTCCACCTCACATGCTTCCTGTCGACCCATACAATCACAGTGCCAGTGCGTCATCTCAGCCATGTGTCTTCACGTCGTCTCTTGTTGCCCTTCCTCTAAACGTTGTTAAGGATTCTCTGTATTTGCTGCACATTTGAGATGGCAGAATGGAGCCAGAAGGAAATACAGTTCAGGTAAAAGAAACCTCACATAGAGGTTTTCTTCTGGCGTTATCCATTCTTGCCTGACATACATGAAGGAAAACATATCATCATCATCCTCGATACATTGGATGACTCCACATCAATTCTTTCCCACTGATCTAAATGGCCATGAGAATGTGTTAATAGAACATCTCAGTGCTCGAGGCTGAATTCATTGATCCAGTGCAATGTTTGCGCAAGGCCTAGATAGAGAATATTGATATAGCGAAGTATGGATTCTCCACATGGATGCGGAGATTCTCGTCAATTAACACAGATTGGACCATGTAAGGCATGTGAGTGCACTATTATATTTTTTGCTACTCCTTTTTCAGGACATCCATATTATCTATGCTGTATAAAGTATGGATACCTTGCACACGCTCGTGGATACAAATGACATAGCAAACTGAAGCCGCATATCCATAATGAATGAGAATCTAAAACCTTTGTGTTTACAGACAAAATGGTTAATTATGTCGATCAATATGAATATCTGAGTTCACGGCATACTTTCATTGAGACTAAGAGGTTGGTCTATTTTGTTTGTGTTGTAGACTGGGAAATTAAAATATCTGAGAGTCATAGGATTGCACAGAATTTATCTTCTCACTCATGCTTGTGTGTTGCCAGGAAACCAAACAAAGCGCAACGGGTCGCAATGCGAAAACAGGAAATGATCTCACCGTGTCTTCCTTTCAATGTGAAAGAAAAAAAAGAGTGGACGTGTTGCAGTGCATATATTCTGCACCTGGAAACTCAAATGCGCTGTGAAATAAATGCATCTGTTCTGTTTCGGTATGATCAGATACGTTCATAGATAGTGGAGGAGCAATCTGTGTGAAGAAGTCAGAGCCATTGCATAGATTTTTTCCCCCCTTGCAGCATTTATTTATATTTTGCAAGCAACACTTACAAGTTACATTCACAACCCATACAGCCATGAGAATGCAGACATAAAAGTAAAAAAATTAATAAGAGTAAATACAGAGCAGAGATGCCGTTCACTATTACAGTTCATCTTATGTCTCAAAGTGTAAATTTTCACAAGGATTATTTTTATTTACTTATCTGGAATATTCTATTCTAGCATATCCTCGATCCATGGATTTTGTTTTATGGATATCTACAGTATATCTTTGAATTGTGTCATCACATTGCTTCTACATTGCAAGCTGCATATTTCTAATTTCCATGTGTCCGTATACAGTATGGAGTATGCTGCACTGCTTGCATCCACTCCTCTTAGAGAGCGGCGCTCATGTCAGGGCTCCTGTTTTTGTGTTGGAGCTGGCTGACAGTTGCCAGGTCAAAGCCAGAAGGGTTCATTCGTGGAGATAAGAGAGATCCAGACCAGGGCAGCCTCGGGATGGAGACAGGAGGAATGCGACATCTCATATACTTTCTGTCTTGGGTTCTCCACCCCTTCTGTCTCTCTTAGAAAGAGAAAAAGAAAACAAAACCTTTGACTTTAATGCAATGGAGGCACTTAATCCACCTATTCCAGGGACCGGTGCTGCGATCCGAGAGGCGACGAGAACTGGAATCACCTGTGTTGGCCATGTCCAAGCTATTTTGATTCAAGAGTCTCATGATGAATATTCAATATTGCACAGTGTCAAAACATGGCTGATGCAAGAGGATCTACTCATCCATTCATCCTGAAATATGTGTTCCTCTGAAACCCACATGATCCCTATTGTGTCCCACTGCTCTGTCTCTTCCATTAACATCTTGATAATAGCCCAGCGGTACCTGTCACAGGTTAAAAGAAAACTGATGAAAACACCCATTGCAAACATGAATGTCTATTAGGTTGTACTGGAAAAGGCATGGTTGGAGGATTGGCACCGCAACTTGCTTGTATTGAACGCTTTGATGCTGTACTATATGAAATATGCTTTTCTAATGATGCAATTGGGTTGTGTATATTGTCGTTACTGTCATGTGATAAACCTTTTTAGCAAAGACCTGGAAGCCTTGAGGTTAGCACTGAAGTTCCAAGTAATAAGGGTTCCCAGTTTGATCCTAGTTTCAGCTGTGTGAATTTTGTATCTTCTCCCCGTTTTCATGTAGTTTATTTTCCTGTGGGTTGAGTTGAAGACCTTAAAAATTGCATGATTATGAGTGGCAGAGGGAATGATGATGTGTGTCTTTGTTAGCTTTGTGAAGGACTGGTAATCTGCCCAAGATATCTCGGTACCTACTGCCCGGAGCTGATATGCCAGAATAAATTCCTGCCCCCATGACTCTGAAAAGGGTTATGGTGCTCAAGAAGTTGCAATAGATGATAATTACAGGGATTATGTACTACTACTACTACTGCTGCTAACAACAACAATATAAATACTACCTATGAAAATAGTATTAAAAGGTGATTTAGAGGATGACACTGACAATGCCAGCTCCTTAGTTGGCAGCTAGGCCACACAGGCCTGGTGACCTGTGGTGTTTTGGCTAAATATAGAAATAGCTAGGTGAGCAATGCTTTAAGGGCTACAGAATGTGTTCCAGCTCACTAGGCGTTACAGAATAAGCAACATATCTGGAAACTAGACAGAAGATCAGGAAGGCACCAGTCCTGGACAGCGTGTCACCCTCTTGTCTGAATGTCTGTGCAGACAAGCAGGCCCCCATCTTCACACGGAACTTCAACAGATCACTGGAGCTATGTGAAGTCCTCTCCTGCTTTAAATGCTCCACTATCATCCTGGTCCTCAAGAAACCCTTCATCACTGGACTGAATGACTACAGGCCCATTGCCCTGACATCTGTGGTCATGAAGTCCTTCATGAAACTGGTGTTGACCCAACTGAAGGACATCACAGGCCCTCTGCTGGACCTCCTGCAGTTTGCCTACCGGGCAAACAGGTCAGTGGATGATCCAGTCAACATGGGACTGCACTACATCCTGCAACACCTTGACTCCCCGGGGATGTACACCAGGATCCTGTTTGTAGACCTCAGCTCAGCATTCAACACCATGAGCCCAGAAGTCTATTCCATTCCATTATCCAAACCGCTTACTCAAATTGAGGTCACAGGATGCTGGAGCCTATCCCAGCAGTCATGGTGCGGCAGGCAGATAAACACCCTAGACAGGCTGCCAGTCCATCACAGGGCATCCCAGAAGTCCTACTCACCAAACTCACCCAGCTCACTGTACCAGCCCCACCAGTCAGTGGATAACAAACTTCCTGACAGACAGGAAGCAGCAGGTGAGGCAGGGGAAAATCACTTCCAGGACCCATACAATCAGCACTGGCGCCCCCCAGGGATATGTACTCTCCCCTCTGCTCTTCTCCCTCTACACAAATGGCTGCATCTCAGAAGACCCGTCTGTTAAACTCCTAAAGTTTGCGGATGACACAACGATCATCTGGGACGGTGACGAGTCTGCATACAGATGGGAGGGTGAACAGCTGGCCCTCTGGTATGGTCATAACAACCTGGAGCTGAACACGCTCAAAATTGTGGAGATCAGAATCAGAATACTTTATTCATGACAATGGACTTCAGGAGGAGCCCCCCAACACTGCCCCCCCCTTACTATGCTCAACAGCACTGTGTCTACTGTGGAAACATTCAGGTTCTGGGATGCACAATCTCCCAGGACCCAAAGTAGGCATCATACACAGACACAATCATCAAAAAGGCCCAGCAGAGGATGTACTTTCTGCGCCAGCTCAGGGAGTTTAACCTGCCTCAGGAGCTGCTGATTCAGTTCTACTCTGCAATAATCCAGTCTGTCCTCTGCACATTCATCACTGTCTGGTTTGGATCGGCCACAAAACAGGACAGGGACAGACTACGATGGACAGTTAAGCCTGCAGAGAAAATCATTATTACCAGCCTGCCCTCCATTCAGGATTTATATATCTATAGGGTCAGGAAATGGGCAGGCAACATCACTGCAGACCCATCAAACCCTGGTCACAACCTGTTCCAACTCCTCCCCTCTGGTAGGCGCTACAGAGCATTGTACACAAAAACAACCAGACACAAGAACAGTTTCTTTCCGCAGGCCGTCATTTTGATGAACACTTAAACATAGTCATACAGTGTCAGAAACAATCCCCGTGCAAATTCCTCTAACACTGAACATCCACTGTATCTACAATTACTAAATTATATATATTATTGTATATTAAACTATATACAGGGTTTGGAGGGTTACTTTATGAATGTGTTCCATTACAATTACAAATTATCCATCCGTTCCATCCATTATCCAAACTGCTTATCCTGCTCTCAGGGTCGTGGGATGCTGGAGCTGAAAAATATATTCAGTAACTTACTCTATCACAACATTAAAGTAATATAATCTGTTTACTTTGGATTACATTTGGATTACCTCAATGCCAAATATATTATAAAAAAAAGGCAAAAGAAAAGATATCAATAACATAATTTTTACTTAAGTGCATTTTGTAAGACAACAAAGCAATGTAAGCTTAGAAATGACAAACGGGACACCAAGCTTTTAATCATCAAAACGTAGCAAAAGGGAAACAGACACTGGTCTTTCAGATTAATACGTAGATTAAAGGCACCCGCACCCACCCTCTCTTTTAAGCCTGCTACGTGACTTAAAAGCATCCACAGTGTTTTTTTTAATCAACAAACCAGGTGTCCACCTACTGCCCTGTCAAAAAGAACATCATAAACGAATTTCAGACTGTAGGCCTATGGATTCCAGATTAAAGTACAGGCTGTGTCTGTACTTGTCCCACATTGTCCCACACAAACACATAATTTGTCCCACATTTGATTGGCTGGCATCTGGTCACTGTGCATGCAAGCCAGAGTAAAAGAAGGTACCAGTCGGGTTGCCACCTTTAGCTCCGAAAAATAAGGGACACTTGACCCGATCCATCTCGGCTCCCACGACCGCCTACCCAGGCCCCATGACCCCCACGTCAATGGAAAAGGTTTTTTTTGTTTGTTTTGTTTTTTAATAACTAACATACAGCGTGATATTAGTTCAGAATGTGGCAGGCTTGAAAGGTTCACGTAAAGGAAATATACAGTAGGATAGACGACGGCCTATAGTAAGTAGACCTAGTCAGAGTAATATAGTATCTATAGAAAACACATGTAGCTACATAATGTTTCACTTAAGTGCTTTATTGGCAAACAAAAGCAAGACACAAAATGATTCAATGAGCATAATGATGTACTGTTATACAACTGTACAATGTACTTTTTTATTGCTTAACAACATTATTTGATTTAATGATGAATGTGCAATTTTAGGACTTAGGTCATGTGTCCCTGGTACCCTGGGGAAACTGCTCGGGTAAACCACTGCAATTTTGAGGTGACCAGAGACGGGAGAAATACAGAGGCACTGCCTGCATATTTCCCAGTTTTCCGGTTGTGAGAACACGGAACAAATCACACACTGCGTATCGGTTCAGCAAGGAACACATCATTTCCTTCTAAAATACAGGACGATTCCGTATTGTAAGGGACGGGTGGCAATATAAACAAGCACGAAACCATCCAGACCCAAGGGGCACCCGCGAAGTGTGAAGCTGATCGGATGAACAGTTGTCGAGAAAATCGAAGGACATACAGACAAAAGACTCGACCCAGCCACTGAGGATGCACAAGTCAGTGCATTCTTAGTGCCGGTCCCAATCCCGGATAAATGGGGAGGGTTGCGTCAGAAAGGGCATCTGGCGTAAAATCTTTGCCAAATCAAATATGCAGATCATGAGTCAGATTTCCATACCGGCTCGGTCGAGGCCCGGGTTACCAACGACCACCACCGGTACTGTTTGCCAGCAGGGTGCCGGTGGAAACTATGCAACTGTTGGGCAAAGGAGAGGGGGAAGGCATGTCCTTGAATGTTGGCACTATGACTGGTAAAGGGAGAGAGCTGGCTGATATGATGGAGAGAAGGAAGGTAGGTATACTGTGTGCAAGAGACCAGAGAGAAAGAGAGTAAGGCCAGGCGCATCAGAGGAGGGTTCAAACTCTTCTACCATTGAGCAGATGGGAGACGAAATGGGGTAAGGGTAATTCTGAAGGAAGAGTATATCAAGATTATATTGGAGGTGAAAGAGCAGCAGACAGAGTGATGAATATGAAGCTGGAAATCGAAGGTGTGATGATGAATGCTATCAGCACATATGCCCCGCAAGTTGGGTGTGAGATGGAAGAGAAAAAGGAATTCTGGAGTGAGTCGGATGAAGTGGTGGAGAGTGTACCCAAGGAGGAGAGAGTGGTGATTGGAGCGAACTTCAATGGGCATGTTGGTGAGGGGAACAGGGGTGATGAGGAGGTGATGGGCAGGTATGGTGTCAGGGAGAGAAATGTGGAAGGGCAGATGGTGGTGGATTTTGCGAAAAGGATGGAAATAGCTGTGGCGAGTATATTTCAAGAAGACGGAGGAACACGGGGTGACATATAAGTGGAGGAAGGTACACACAGGTGGACTATATCTTATTCAGGAGGTGCTGTCTGAAAGGGATTGGCGACTGCAAGGTGGTGACAGGAGAGAATGTAGCTGGGCAGCGTCGGATGGTGGTCTGTAGGATGACTTTGGAGATCAAGAGGAGGAAGAGAGTGAAGGCAGAGCCAAGGATCAGATGGTGGAAGTTGAAAAAGGAAGACTGTTGTATTGAGTTAATTTATTTATTCATTTAACCTTGCAAATATCTCAGCCTTCATTTTGGTATTTTTATCAAGGTTTAACCATTCAAAAATAACTCCCTTCTTACAGACAAACAAATTACGTGACCTGCTGTAGCTCCGCCCCGCTCATCAGGGAATGTGATGCCTTTACTGGACAGCGCTTAGTTTCTTTTATTCGACTTTTTCCACCCGGCTGGAAGAATAGCCTAGCCCTATACGCTCACCGGCGGCTGGCCAGGATTTCCATCGACAAAGATATGCATTTCTAAACATTGTATAAGCATTGTGCATTATTCATTGGGCTTAATAGAGGGGGTGGACTTTTGGTTATTGCGAATCAGGGGAGCAAATATTAACCCATAACATTAGCATACGAATGAGTAAGCTCCCCACTGAATGACTTACAAGGTGTAGTTTCATAGAACATGCCCCAAAGGTAGATACCCAATGCATGCACTATAGGGGGAAATTAAAATTGCATGAACAACCTGCCCCCACAACCCAGTTTCAGCTTGTTGTATACAGACTATGTTGTCATTCTCTCTTATTCTGCAGTTCAGTAGCATTTACTGTACATGGCGTGGAAAAATAACGGCGTTATCCCTGCAACTTAACACCGCTACATCTTTTACGTGTTGGAAAAGTACACGGGCGTTCGTGTGGATGGCGGACCTAATGTCGTCATGTGGGCTCGCCGCCGCCTTGACTCAGCGCACATTGCCTGACATATGTTGCCCCGTTTGCGACTTTGTTAATGTCGAATTAAAATCAATGACCCACTGGGTCCAAATTGTCTCCAAATGGTGTGAGGTTTTATTTTTCTCAGAACAGGGCCTAATGAGGCGCTGCGCTCCCACCCAGCTCAATCCCTTCCCTATTGTACACCCCCTCCCAGCCAGCTGTCACTAAACCCCTTTACTGATACGTATGTCTTGATACAGATGTCTCCAACAGTTTGTCGTTACAGCCCGGAGTTGCTTTCGTATCTGCTCTCTTGACTTTTCCATCCATTGTTGAATGAAGCTTTATGGGAATTGTTGAAACAGTGAGGAAAAAGAACTTGGCACGTATGGTGCTGAACCGATACTGCAGTGGCGATGCGCGATCCGGCCTGAGACACTAGCGCCGCACCAGTTGCAGGACGGAGCGGGAACTGGACGGCTGCTGGTGAAACCGTCATCTTGCTTCAGTCACTTTAGCTTGTGCTAATTCTCATCTAAGTGACGAGAGAGAGAGAGACACGGCTTTGCTTGCCCCAGTTACATCACTTCGCTGCTTCTCATCTTACCTCATTTGTCATAATTACATTATTGGAGGGGGGAAGCATGTGTTTGATTGTGTGCCATTGTGTGTGTGTGTGTGTGTGTGCATGCATATGTGCATGTCTGTGTATATGAGAGCACGACAGAGAAGGCAGTCTGTTTTCTGAGCCCATTCGTTGAGGTTAGACTTTGTCTGGCTTAATTCCTTATTACATTTTTTTTTATGCTGCATTTGAGAGTTTGTTTTATTGGAGCTGAAGCAGTCTAGTATTTCACAAGCATAAAAGATCTGCTCTTCTTGGAGTTGCAGTAACCCCCTAACACTCTGTCCAAAAAGGAGACATTGCCATACGTAGCGAGACAAAAAGTACAGCAGTTCCAGCAAGCAAACTCAGCCCCTGTTGACTCCAGCGTTTCAGCAGAGTATACGACTCTGGCCAGGTTACATAGGCCTCATTGACTCCGCTTATGTAACTCTGGTGTTGTCCTCACAGGACCCTGCTCCACCACACCAATACTTAACATGAAACCTCAACACGGATCCCAGGGTCCTCCACAGGGTTATGGGCTTTCAGCACTGAATCAAACATCTTATGTAAACCCAACTGCTGTGTCTTGTGAATTAAGAACTTGTTATAAATAAAAATGCCGGGACAGTATAATCGGGGACGGTAGTGATGGTATCCAGAAAACTATCAGTGCAGTCTAAAGACATACAGCTATCTTTTGAGACTATGAACAGTTAATGATTGTGATATTTAAAACAAAAAATGAGTATGATGCTCAGCTGGTATTTTGGTCCAGTTAATACATGTTCTTTGTCAGGTACCTCTTTATCCTTTTAATGTTCCCTGAGTGAGAATGGCTAAGGGCACATATGCTTTGTTTGGCACACTCGTCCCGTCCCAAAGTGGGTCAGACGTAGCAATGAGATGCTCCTTCGTCCTTCGCCCGATAACTCAACATTGATTGAACTCGTCTTCAACTCTGGTTAACCTGTGCAGAGAAGCAGAAGACACGGGACCACTCAGGGGGGAGGGCGAGATTAAAAACAAGAGGGCTGATCGAAGGGAAGGATGATGTCCTGATACACGCTGATCTCTCTCTGACTGGAACACGTATTGCCAAACACGGCAGTGTGACCTGAGGAGTGGTATTTAAATCTTTAAAAAACAAATTCCTTTACACACGTAACTTGAAAGTGGTTTAACAGTTGCAGTTCTGTGTAAACACATTTTATGTTGCTTGTTGGCAAGGGGCAATGCAAGCATCTGCCAGAGTTAATTTTAGTGCATGTGAGTGCATTTTGTCAGCCAAATAGTACCACCGGGCTCTGCACCGTCACTGTCTATGTACCAGCAATGGCTCTTTTGTGTTGCAATTATCACTCAAAAAATAATAATAATAACAATTATTATTGATAATAAGCACAAAGTGCTTTCCAGGGTGAGGAAATTCAAAAGATAGGCAAGATTAGAGAACAAATACAAGAGGTAAATAATGAAACATACAAAAATGTATGCCTATACATTAGGGGTGGGACAAAATATCGATACAGGAATATATATCGTATTACTTTCTCCTGCGATACGTTATCGACACACTGGCGCCAAATATTGATATGTCTTATTAAAATATGAAGGCGCTCTACACGGATTCCCCCGCCACTTTGACTTACCAGAGTCATTACTTCATCACTCCTCGTGGTGGCGCTTGTCAAACGATTGTAAACTTGTGGTGAGGAAGAAGAAACTCACGGTTGGGGAGGTTGGTGGACAGCGGGAGGAAGCGGGTCGTAGAGGCCGCAGATATGGATACGGTGGAGGCAGTGTCATCGTTCAGGTCGGAAGTCTGGGCCCCCTTGGGGCTTTTCGATACCGACGGAACAAACAAAACCGATCAAGACTACGCGATGTGCAAGACCTGTCTCGCGGGAGTTAAGTACACGAGGCTGCGCACGCGTCGCCATCTTGCTCGTCGTCATGCTGAACTCCTCGTGGAGAAAAACGAAGGTTTTCGCCGAACGCTTCGAACACTGGACCCAAGACGACTCACCGGAAGTATTTCCCTGGAGCAGCTGCTCCAGCGTCGTATGCAGAGATGAGAGCAAGGTGTGTGTTTTTAATATGTTTATTCGTTTTTGAGAGAGAAATGTGTATGTTTTGCATTATGTTTTTTTTGTTTACATTTTCTGTGAAGTTAATTTACACAGATTGAACATGGTTTAGTGAGGCATCGTTGTATCCTTCCTTTAAACGTGTTTAATCCCAGAGCTGTTCTGTTTTCTGGCCGTTCGGCCATTTGCCCGTTAATGGCTTTTTTTCATTGGAATGATGGCGCACGTGGACCTGGATAAGGTGCAGTTTGTGTGTGTGTGTTAAAGAGGCACTAAGCTAGGACTATGCACTTTGTTGTACACTTTCATTTCGTCAACTGTGAAACTGACACCGCAATGCAGTGAATACACAATGCGTTTGCCTTTTTAGGGGTATCGTTTCTTCTTCAGTTGCACGGATATCATGATGTATAGTAGTATCAAGTATCACCGAATCGCTGCATCGTGATACTATCGTTATCGTGAGCAACATATCATGATAGTATCGTATTGTTACTCTGTGATTCCCACCCCTAATATACATACATATACACAATCTAAAACATAAGAAACAATTAGGGAAAAATTACAAGCGGTAAATAATGAAACATTCATGTCGTAATCATCATCGGCAGTCACTCGGGGTCAAGTATGACTGTCCTCCTTGGGAGGACGCCTGTGCGTGGCGGCTTTTTACGCATAGAAGCTGATGCGCCTGCAGCCACCACGTGGTCCTTGGCAGGGGGAGGCCAGAGAACCAAGACGATTGGGGACCACCCTCTGTGGCAGCCTTCATCCGCCTTCACTGCCGTTGTGACCTGGAGACATCTTCCGCCAGTTCCGCTGTTGAGGTCTTTGTTAGATCGCGCTTTGTCTGGAACCTCTCCCTTGACCTATCTGCCTTGGGTGACCCTACCGGGAGCCAAGCTCCGGATGGCATAGCTCTTAGTACACGTAAGCTTCTCCACCCTGGCAAGGTGGCGGAAGATATGCATATACACATACTTACATGCACATACATACACATAAATCCAGAGCCGTGGAGCCAGTACTGCAAAGGCTCGAGCACCCCTTTTTTTTTTTAAACTGGACTCTGGAATAATAAGTTTTAATTGTAGTTAAAATACCCAAGACCCAGACTGGCAGACCTGAGGGGCCTGTTCGGACAGTAAGGTGTAAGGAGCTCAGTTATCTATTACGGCACCAGATCGTTCAGAGCCTTGTATGTGATTAAAAGCAAAATTGTGCAATTCTGGCCCCTTAAAAATGAGCCAGCAGCCATGATGTAGAGCACAAACAGGCTTTGAAACAAGCGATGACAAATGACTATCGAAACCATCGTGTCAATATGTTGAAGTAATGTAATGTACAGTACATTGCTATTTTGATTCCAATAATCTTGTTTTTATCATCAATGACTCCCAGAGGACACGTGATGGATCATACCTTTGACCGACCGGAGCCCGACATTAATGATTCAGAATTTCAATAAAGGCTAGTGTTGTTTGTCCTTGCCACATTTCAGCACATCCATTTACTATTGAATGCAATTCATCATTCCTCAGTCGACCATGTTTCATGTGAGTACACATAATGTGGTCATAAAAAGAGGGATGCCGCACGGCATAAGAAGCAGTAGATAATGGCTGATTTCGGAGTTGGGGGGTATTTGTCACTTTTGTTTGTACACCGAATAGCAAAGTACATCAGCAAGGACAACTGTGGTTTACACAGACCGCTGGCGGGCAGCCAAGCAAAGAGTAATAACAGAGAAGGGAAGAAAACATAGCCACCTTATGTCATCCCCTACGCTTAAGACTGACAGGAGAGTGATGTACTTAATGTGTCACGGGGGGGGGATTTCTGAAAGGCAGCCTGCAATAATTGTTTCAAGTGCATCAGCCAAGTGAGCAATCCACCCGTTTCCTTTGTGTATACATCGAGAATTTGATGTAACGACCAGTATAGCACCAAGCTAACATTTAGCCAGATGAGGTATTTCCATTTCGGGTGAAAGCACCAGCGTCTGTGGGGATCTGTGTCCGCTGTGTAAAGCGTGTCCAGCCACAGTTGCTCTGCACCAGAGAAATGAACGCCTTCGTACCCACCGAGGAGAAGGGATGCTAGTCTTGTAAATAATTTTTCCGTAAAAGCGCTGAGCGTGTCTATCGCAGATGACAGACTGTATTTAGCTGCTTGTTATTCAGCCTTCTCTGTGTCCATTAAAACGGTCATTAGAGATGAAAGAGGTGACAGATGATTCTGAAACGTTATAATTGAGCGGTGGTCCGTTCCCGTCACTCTGAAGTCGATAGATGGATGCTGCACCTACACACAATTTATTTCTCCCTTGTGGCGAAACCCTTCTCTTTGTAACGGTGCTTTTGCAGTCTGAGCCAGATGGCATTTCACAACACAAATGAACCCCGTCGATGGAGGCACCCCTGTAACACAACGGAGAGAAAATAGCAATGGTCCAAGTGCGGTGTCTCTGAATAAATCATGGGCTGAAGAACAAAGGCTGCCAGCGGTTTGATCAGTGAAGCTCATTTAAATCTCTTTTTAATACGCTAAGACCTGCAAAATGTATCAACCTGGCTACATTAAACTCAGCTTAACATTTACGATGGTTGAGCACCTTGTCTGAAGGAGCTGTTAATTCCTCATTTATATACACTCTCGAAGATAGATTGAGATAGTCTCCATTAGCTGGGGACAGCGGCGACAACATAGTGTTTAGATGGAGAGCAGACAAGAGTGGAAGCTAATGGCGGAGAAGTTTGTGAACCTTCATCTTAAAATGGTGCTATTCCCGCGCTACTGCATTATTTCACAAGGCACCGTGTGGGACGAGCGGGCGATTTTCTTTGTCGATCGCTGTACTTTGAAGAATCTGCATATGAATTTTGTATTTGAGCTGCACATGAAATGTAACCCAAGATTAAATTATGTCCTTTGTGTTCACGACGAGGCCGCCCCTTTCTATCTCACGATCACCGTGAAGTCATTTATATATCTTTTTTTCTTCTTCTGTTGACGGGGGGAATTCTAAATAACATCACATCTCGTTAACATGAGTTTGGATTTGGGCCTTTGGATTCAGCCAACAGGTTTGTTTCTGGCAGGGAAAGTTTGCAGCAGGAAAAGAGTTATAGGGTTGGCCTTCATCTCACTGGAAATTGCAATATCTTGCCTATTGCATCGACTTTGACTTCTGTTTAATCAGCCCTTTTCTGACAAAGGTTATCAGGAACCATCCAAACCTGGACCACAAATGTTACCCAATTTGTAATGAGGACAGACCTCATCCTAAACATTTCTGCTCTGGAATTTGCAAGCGCAGCCATTAACCTTTTCAAAGAAAAAAGAAAAAAATCGAATTTGGATTTGACAAACGGGGGCCCAGTGTAATTTGCTTCATCCGAGAGAACCGGAGCCCTTTTTCAAGTGGGATGAAAATCTGAGATAGTGTAGCGAGACAGTTTGAGGTAGACTGTATCTGGGTCAGGTCCAGACTGACAGACTGTTAGTGCTTATTATCGAACACTGCCTCTCTCTCTCTCTTGCTCTCTCTCTCTCTCTCTCTCTCGCTCCCCCCCCCCCCCCCTCTCTGTGTACGCCTCGGAGTACATCCAACAGATCCCTTCCCTTTCTCATATTGACCGCATGCATTACAGGGCTTGGGGAATGAGGCTACAAAAGTCCCTCATTAGAAGTTTGGGTTTCTCTGAACATTATAGAAAGAGGTGGAGTATTGATTTCTACGAGATAGCTAACTGGAAAACGCTTCCCATCCAAGGTGGCTGCAAGATGGTGCTGGCAAGCCCGAGACTATTCCACATCTGGTTATTGGACCCGGGGCGGCAGTGTGTACAGTATGTTCCTCCTGCAATCAGGAAACCCTGGGAAATCTATAGATGGTAATTACACATTCATGCCACCACTGTGAAATTTAACACTCGGTGTCATTATGAAGTAATGGGAGCATTAGGAGGAAGTTTATACTGGCATAATTTCCCAATCCACTCTCATATCATACAGGCCTTCTCACTGGTGACCCATTAAAGTGCAACGTTATCCTGACCGTCGAACGGAGAGAGCCCTTTTTCTCCAAGACTGATTGTATTTGTACTCAGCTCAGCGATAATTTTCGCTTATTATTTTACTGTACACAAGTACAATGTGGAATGCGGAATAACAAGGATAGATCATTTGCCCGAAAACAAAATAAATCCAATGCTATGCTTAGCCAGGCCATTTAAAAACCATCAATTTACCGAGGCTTTTTATATCTCAACAACAAAAGGCAGTTTGAATGTGAGAATAAGGAATATGGCTCACGTCCACCCTCTCCATTATGATCCCATAAATATTCATGCGAATCCAACATTTGGAATCAAGCACAGATCCACTATCAGCTCTGAGGTGCCTTGTGTGCTTTACGGCAAGGGAAAAAAAAATCCTTGTTTTTGATATAGGACATAAATGGACATCCTACTGCTGACAGGGTAAGACAATGGATATAGGTCATGAAAGATGAGGTTCACTTAAAAAGTGCTCATCATACTAGAAGGCACAGTCATTATTTTCACAGAAGCTCAATAATGGTCCAACACGGATGCCAAGATGAAAGGCCAACGTCTGCTGTCGGAGTCGGCTTTCAGAGACCATTTTTGCAAATGTTATCCAGTCCAGTTCCCCAATCATTAATGGTCTTTAATCAATGCATAGTGATTTTTCAGCCCCGCTGTATCCACCCTGTGTACGTAAAGCATGGCTGAAAGAAAACACTGTTCATTTCTTATTACTACAGACATGGCTAGACTGTTTTCTACTTGCATGTGCAGCACACCAAACATCAAAGTACCCATCATCCCTCTGTTGTTTTGCAGATATGTCTCCTCACGCTTTCTGATAGATATCTTTTACCAAGTAGGAAAATTAGTTATTAATGCTTTGCTTGAGTTAAGATGTCAAAACTCCACACGAGAGCAACACAACATCAGGGAGTCCCGGTTTCTTACAAACCGTGTGGTTGAAAACCTCCTTGTAATTCACCTCTGTGGCAAGACTGTTGCCATGGGGAGGTTCTGGATGGAAGGAAGGACATGGTTTTGGCTGAACGCAGGGTTTGATTTACAATGTGTTTCACTCGCATTGGCTTGTGTGCTCAGGTGCTGGAGCTGCTGCCTGGCTCTCTCTGTTCAGAGCAGCATGTGGCTCCCTTCTCTGTCTTCTTCTTCTTCTTCTTCTTCTTTTTGGATTCCCCCCCCCCCAATTTTACCTGTCCAATTATCCCACTCTTCCGAGCCAAGGGCTGCAGACTGCCACATGCCTCCTCCGATACATGTGGAGCCGCCAGCCGCTTCTTTTCACCTGACAGTGAGGAGTTTCGCCAGGGGGATGTAGCACGTGGGAGGATCACGCTATTCCCCCCAATTCCCCCCCCCCAAACAGGCGCCCCCCCCACCCACAGACACGGCCAATTGTGTCTGTACGGACACTCGACCAACCCGGAGGTAACATGGGGATTCGAACCGGCGATCCCCGTGTTGGTATGCAACGGAATAGACCGCCACACTACCCGGACGCCACCCCGCTTCTCTGTCTTTCGCCATTCTTCCACTGGTGTCTGTCCATGTCGGTGTCAGTCCAGGACCCAGCCTCACTACAGTATATAATGCACCGTTTGTTCTTTTGGCACACCTGAAGTCGATCACTAATCAGTTTCCCTTTTGGGTCCTGGTCCATGTTCCTTCTCTGTGCTCCCAGCTGACGCTAAACCCCCCTCCACTACCACAACCTCATACATCAAGACTTCTAGCATGAAATAGTGTGCATGAAGCCAGTTGACCTTTAAACAGTCTCTTCATAATTACATATCTTCCACTCCCTTTCTTCAGGGATTGGTCCTTGGTGTCCTCTACAACACAGAAAAGGAATTTGGGCCTAGTCATCTGGAAATGAAAGAGGAGGGAGGTGACTGGATTGTATTTGTTCTGGCCATGCTCTATGAAGCTGTTAATTGTCCTTGGCAATGTAAAGCAAACCTACCTGCCCTATCCTTTTCTTTTCATTATCACTGCTTTGCTGTCCCCCCTACCTTACTTACCAAATCACCATCACTTAACAAAGCATGCAATAGCTCGATACCCGTTGCTATTTGCTGGTGTTAATGCACAAAACGATGTAAGTGTATATAACACCATGGCGCCGCATCTTACATTCACAGCAGCGTTTCACCTTTATCTCACTAGTTGTTGTGAAAACCACTTTTTTAGGCACTGGATTTCAGACAGTCCTTTTAAGACCGCAGATGATTCAAAAAGATATCCGGTCTCAAAAATCTAAACCCCCTAAAATGTTTTGCCGGGGGCCGAGTTGGCCGGAGGACGATTAATACTCATGTATGGATTGCCACTTTACAATGACATGCACTAATGTATGGGATAAAGAAAATGCATAAATCTGACAAAATCACCGGTGCCCTTCATTTTTCAGTATAATGGGTGTAGCATTAACAGCTGCTAGTCGCTGTCTTATAGTCATTCATTACCACCCATGTTATCCTAGTCTGCCATTTCACTACCATAGCACTATAAATCAGGGGGCAAAAAGGGGGCAGCTCCCTCATTTAAGCCTGCTTCAGGAGGGAAATATATGGTTGTGTGAAGTCGGTCCATGACGGAGAGAGGGGTGGATGCCGTGTATGAAACACAGGATAGAGAAAGTTGGTTGGGACCCTCATAAATGTACTTTAGCCAAATGCTGCAAGTCCATTCATTCAAGAGTGCATTGAACTGTGACCATTACTGTTCACCTATAACATGATTGCGTTATCATTACAATGCTAGCATGAGTAGTCGTTGTTAAATGGAGTTATTTGAGTTGTGTATTGCGTATAGCGAGCATCATGCTGAAGATGAAAGGGAAAAAAATGTACGACGAGTTGTAGTGTCTTGAAACATAGAGATATATTAATGGTTGGCCAACACAGCCCTTATTCTCCCAGTCCTTCGTGTGTGTATGTGTCCTTCTGTGGCACAGCGGCACATTGCATTTAATTTACTCGTGTCTTGACTAAATGTACTGGGGAGGCGCTCCATAATTCATGAAGGAAGAGAAAAGGAGAGGGAAAAAAAAACCCCGTGATGAATCTATGGTTGCTATTCATGTATGCCCCGTTTGCCAGTGAATGTTAATGGGCGAAGAGAAAAAAAAGGGGGTTCATGTTGAAAGACGGGTAGGGATTTCAATTTGGGACAGCAAGTTAAAAATTTGTATATGTGTGCATACGTTGGTGCATTTGGCCATGTTTGTGCATGCGCCTCTGTGTCTAAACCTGATCTAAAACCAGTTCCGAGGAGGAGAAAATGCAAATTTGTCTTCAAAGACTTTGCATTAATCATCAGTGATTCTGTTCATGACCATTTTCTTATCTCCATAATTAAGCAATTAACAGTTCTTGGGGCCAGTTAGCCTTGCACTCGGACAGGCCATAGCAGGAAATAATAACACTAAATCACTGAAGCGTTAGAGGATTTTGGAGAACTGCAGCATGGTAATCAAAGATTAAATGTAATGACTGAAGAAGTAGATATTGGCCTAGCAAGGGCTATGAGGAAATGTTCTTACACCTCGCACTCTGCATACACAAACACATCAACACACCAACACGCGTGCATGTACGTACACACACTGAAACGCACACACAAACTAATCAAGGAGATGAAAAATTACCAGAGGCACTTTCACATGCATGCGCTATATATATATATATGTGTGTGTGTGTTTACCTATATGTATGTATGTGTGTGTATATATATATATATATATATATATATATATATATATATATATAAGCAGCTGGATAGCTCAGTAGGTAAGAACGTCACTTTTCTGGCCAGAGACTGAGGTCCAAACCCCAGTTCGGACGAGTCTCTACTAAGAGTCCATCGGTTAGCCCCCTAAAGCTATACAAACCAACTACCTCAGACATGAGTGAGAGTAACACGAATAGACTCATACCAGCTCGGACGTCACCTCGGGTAACAAGGTCCGCATCAGGTTTTGAGAAACCAGGACAACCTGATGAGAAATTGGCTACTGCAAAACATTTATGGACAAGGGCCAAGAACCAGGGACTGATGGAATGCTCCTATAACAGTAGACTCCAGGAGAGGGGCTATCTGAAGTGTATGTGTGAACTGTGGACCAGTAGGAGACCTACTTCCACACTGACCCAAAGCAGCTAGTGGCTCAATGCTCCAACATCAGTAGAAGGAAGCTACTGTCACAACTTGAGATACAATTCAGCACCCTTAATGTCCACCCGGTAGGCAGGAGATACATGAGGACAGACTCCAACCACCTGAAACAATCCTACCAGCTATGACAGCTGAAGCTTCTGATGTTCAAATGAGAATCATGGCCAGGCTAAAGACAGTCGACCCCTGGGCTCGGTTTCCACAACTCAGTGACAAAGAACCATCAGAAAACCTGCTTGCAGATGTGAACACAGTCTTATGCAATATCTCCAACTGCCACCATAACAGAGACCAACAAGCTTGTATATGCCACTGCAACCGCAATCCTGGAGATGCTTGGGTACAGGATTAAGAACACAGGTCACCAACAGTACCCTCCGTGGAGGAGAAAGCTGAAAGCTAAGCTCAAAGCAGCACTGAGAGATGTTAGTCAGTTAACAGAGGTGCAGAAAGGTGTGATGAAAGACAGGCCCTGGTTGAAGAAGTATAGCAAGATGTCCATAAATTAGGCGCTGGAAACTGCCAAACAAGGGCCACAACTCTGGCCGCCAAGGCGAAGAGATACACTAGAGAAGCAGAAGCTAAAAGAGTAAATGGCCTGTTCCTCAAAGAACCATCCAAAGTGTACACCCAGCTGCAGAGTAACAAGGGAGCAACATCAGACCCACCCAGAGCAGAGACCGAGCAATGCTGGAAGGAAAGCAGGCATCACACAACACCAATTCCCAGTGGACGGTGGACCTAAGAGCAGACCACAACAATATCCCAGACGAAGAACCAATTATCCTCAGAGTGGCCAACATCTAATGACGAGTCTCAAGCATGAAGACATGATTCATGCCTACTGGCTGAAGAAGCTATTGGCCCTCCATGAACGCTGTCAACACTGATGAACATCAGGGTCTCACCCTGACTGCCTAACACAGGGGAGAATAATACTGATCATGAAAGATCCTCACAAGGGTACAACACCTTCAAACTACTGGCTGATAACTTGCCTTTTCACAACACTGAAAATCCTGTCAGGGCTTTTTTGCCCCCCCTATGTCTTTCTTTTCAATGCCTTCATGGATTTTGAGGAAAAATTGCAACAGAAGTGCTTATGCATAATTTCTAGTTTTCAGTCACAGCAAATGCACACAGTAACAGTAAGGTGTTAAATGCAAAGAAGCTGGGTGTCAGTGAGACAGTCTCTTCCCAGCAGCTCTAATTTAGGCTTGGGCATGTCCCTGATCACTAATCCTCCAGAGGCTTCCTGCAGTAAAAGCAGAATGCCAAGCAGCCATAAATGTCATTCAGACTGGACAAGTGTGGTCAAATGGTGGCAAAAAGAGGAAAGGTAGTGAGGACTGAATGGGTTGAATAACCAGATGGCAGGATAACAGACATACAGGACAGTGACAAGTACCTGGGTATTCCACAGGCAAATGGAATCCCTGAGGAGGCAGCAAGGAAGTCAGCTACAGCCAAATAGGTGCAGAGAGTGAGGCAGGTCCTGGGGAGCCAGCTCAATGGGAAGAATAAGAACCAAGCCATCAACACATATGCCCTACCAGTCATCAGATACCCAGCTGAAATAATAAGCTGGCTGAGAGTTAGTGAGTGTCAGAGCCACTATCTAGGATGAAACAAGGAACATCCATGAATACTTATGGAAGACCCCCCCCCCAGGACAAACTGCTGACTGGATACCTCAGGCAGCAGAAGACAGAGAGTAGGGAGGAAGAAGAAGAGGGGGTATCATGGAAGACTAAGCCCCTCCATGGGATGTACCACCAACAGGTAAAAGACATGGCTGATATCGAGAGATCCTACCAGTGGCTAGAAAAGGCTGGACTGAAGGACAGCACAGAGGCTCTGATCATAGCCACAAGAACAGGCACTCTGCACCAGATCGGTTGAGGCAGGGGTCTACCACACCAGACAAGACCCAAGATGCAGGCTGTGCAAAGATGGCCCTGAGACAGTCCAGCACTTAGTAGCAGGGTGTAAAATGCTAGCTGGGAAAGGGTACACTGAGAAACATAACCAAGTGGCTGGAATAGTGTACAGGGGAAGTGACTAGTGTACAGGGGAAGTGACTATGTATTTATTCTTCTTTTTGTATTTTGTATTTTCTTTTTATAGTACCTGTCTTTTAATTATATTACGCTTTTTAACTACTAATTCAAAGTACATTTTATGTACTTTGTACTCTTAATTATATTTCATATGATAGTTCCTTTTCTGTTTTTATTTGTGTAAAGCACTCTGAATTACTCTGTGTACGAAATGTGCTATATAAATAAACTTGCTTGCTTGCTGAATACAGACTGGAACTCTCCAAGTCCAAATGGGAGACACCACCAAAGGTGGTTGAGAATGGCAGAGCTAAGATCCTGTGAGACTTCAAGTTCCAGACTGACAAGCTAACCAACCAGACATTGTGGTGGTCAACAAGGAACAGAAGACAACAGTAGTGATCGATGTAGCAATCCCAAGCGACGGCAACATCAGGAAGAAAGAGCATGAGAAGCTAGAGAATTACCAAGGGCTGAGGACAGAACTAGATCGGATGTAGGAGCACTAGAGGCTGTGACCCCCGAACTGGGAGAGTGGCTCCAGCAGATTCCAGGAACAACATCTGAGGTCTCTGTCCAGAAGAGTTCAGTCCTAGGGACAACCAAGATTCTGCAAAGAACCCTCAAACACCCAGGCCTCTGGTAGAGGACCCGAGTTTGAGGAAGCTATACGAAAATATGCTCACCTGCACTCAACAGACACAAACCTGACTTGTAAATCAACGCTGGATAGAACTAAGCAAAACTGAATTTTGTACAGATTTTTACTCTCCCATTGCACAAAGAATTTGTAATTATATTGAAGTGGATTTCATGACTGCTGGGGAAACAGTTCATACTGTCGAAGACAAAACATAGCTATCAACCAATTAACTCCGTTTTACAATTTGCTTAAGTTTAGGACAAGTTTTGGACATTTAGGGGCAGGGCTAAGCTCTGTTCCTTTTACATGCCCCATTTAATTTTGGAGTATGCTCTTAGAGATAATGCTTTTTTCATGTCTTTGTGAGATATGCACATGCGAGCTTCCATAAACAGTAAAGGCTTGGGAAAACAAAAGGACGCCGTCTTGCCACGTAAGGCCCAAACCTCGGTTTATGGTAATTCCATTATATGTGATCTTAGACGTCCATAAACGTTATTGAGCTCATTCTTAAACCCACTCGTAAGTGTCATGGACATTTACAAGGTCTTCTGTGTGGTATCATGTGAATTCCAATGTTGCATTTCTCAGCAAGATCAAGAGAGCGAGATGGACAGTGACAGAGAGGGAGAGAATGGGAGGCTGGGGGATCTGTTGAAAGGGGTGCTGATGTATTGGTCATCCCTTGGTTACTCGGACTTCAGTGAATACATCTTTTCTCTGATCCGCTAAAGGTGTTTATAATGACTCTCTATCAGTCATTACTCTTTCCCAAGGGTGCGATACCCCCATCACCTAACACACACGCACACACACACACACACACTCACAGAGCCTTCATTCCAATCACCTGCAGAACGGATGGCAGATTAAAAAGAGGAAGAGGACATCTCTCAAAGCCCTTGGTCTTTGCCGCCCCGTGTTCTTGCTCTGCGGCACCTATGTTAATGCTGGGGGAATTTGCTGGACTTTCTGTCGCGAAAGTCTTTCATCGCCCTTCTCTGAGATAGTTAAATCTGAGCCGTAATTGGGTTCCTTGAACTCAACAACGAGGCAGAGCGTGTCCCTCTCTGATTTGGGGGAGGGGGGGGGGGAGTCATGTTTCAATCTGGCTCCAATCAGTGTGTTGAGTTTGTGGGGGCACTTGTGATTTTCTCGCCTTAGCTGAGTGATTGCTGTGAGAAGGCGGGACATGCGCTGCCAAACCCAAATCCCATGCGTTGAAATATCGCACAATCTCATGCAGAAATGACCAACTCTGTGTGTGTCTGTGTGTGTGTGTGTGTGTGTGTGTGTGTGTCTGTGTCTGTGTGTGTGTGTGTGTGTGTGTGTGTGCTCTGCCAAAGCGCCACATTGAACCAGAATGTACTGGCCATCGTCCAGTTTGAAATGTTCTTTAATCTTCCATCTGCAGGAGCAAATGCGGGTCATATAGCTCACCTCGCTCGCGTGTGTGTGCGCGCGCGCGCGCAGACACGCGGCAGCGCGCCACTCTCGCACAGGTTGTGCGCACGCGCACGCGCACAGGCTGTGCGGCGTTACGCCGCCGCGTGTCTGGTGTGGATTTCTAAAGAAGCATCTCGCAACAACAACAACAACAACAACAACAAAAAACAGAAGAAGTGGTTAAAAAGCCGCTGCGGTGGGGAGACGAGCGACCCGCCGTTTCCACCGAAGTGTACTTTTCAGCGGCGGCGCGCCGGATCAGAATAACCACGACACGACCCCTGCGGTTTGCACGCCTTCGTCGCTTCATTTGAAAAGCCTATTGCTAAATATTTGAAAGGGACTCGGTGTGTATGTGTGTGTGTGTGTGTGTGTATAGATGTGGTGGTAGGGGGGTTGCTGCTATATTGCAGAAAGCTTCAAGCTGGAAGGATGGGGGGGGTAAGGATTCTTCTCTCCCTGGTAACAATGGGCGAAATAAAGAGAGAGAGAGAGAGAGAGAGAGAGACCGTAACCTTGGCCGTTAGTGATACGCTGACCCGGGTCACTTTGTCTGATGTATGATGCAGCATCCCGGAGCGCACAGCGCATTTATTAGATCGCCCAACGATGGAAAGATAGGAGGAAATGGATGACGGCCGAGTCGGAGCCCACACGTGGAGGCGCCACGCAGACCAGACCCCGACTACAGCCTGCTGACGGTAGTGTCGTAAAGCAGGTGAGAGGAGGCGCTGCGCAGGAATACAAATGTTGCCTTTAAGTTGGGAGCGTGCGGCTGGAGATGAGCGCGCCCCCCCCCCCCGTGCTGAAGGGTGGGAAATTCCGCTCTTTAGCCTATTAATCTCTGCCATCATCTCGGCGTTGCGCAGAAGCAATTTAGATGGTAAATACAGTTCGTGCTCCATATATCACCCGGGTAGCACTACGGCACACTGAAGGTGGGCTGTACATGTTATAGGTTTGGCGAGATTTATGCTAAACAAATGTCCCAGCGTGTCATTGAGACGCTTTTGTCAACGCACAACGAGGGGATTAAATAGGAGCGCGTCTGTATTGCGTCACCTGTGGCAGAAGTCGAGCTCGCGAAGTGGAACGTTGTGCGGGTCCAACGGAGTGAGGAGGACCGCGTGTCGTTGCTACTGTAAAATGTTTTAACATGGGGGGGGGGCGGGGGGGTCTGCTCCGTTGCCTACCAACACGGGAATCCCGGTTCGAATCCCCGTGTGACCTCCGGCTTGGTCGGGCGTCCCTACAGACACAATTGGCCGTGTCTGCGGGTGGGGAGCCGGATGTGGGTACGTATCCTTGTCGCTGCACCAGCGCCTCCTCTGGTCGGTTGGGGGGAATAGCGTGATCCTCCCACGTGCTACATCCCCCTGGCGAAACTCCTCACTGTCAGGTGAAAAGAAGCGGCTGGCGACTCCACGTGTATGGGAGGAGGCACGTGGTAGTCTGCAGCCCTCCCCGGATCGGCAGAGGGGGTGCAGCAACGAGCGGGGTAATTGGCCGGATACATTTGGGGAGAAAAGGGGGGGGGGTGATGTTTTAACACGAAGGCAAAGCTTTTGGCTTCTCCCATCACAGCTGTAAATGCTAAGTCGTCCTCCCCAGAGGATTTCGGAGCGTCACAACACGGTAATGTAAATTAGAGACACTTTACACACAAATCCTGTGCGTTGTTCTTGGCGTCAACCCGTAATGCCTGTTATTAGGCCTCCAGTCGCACCTTCAAACAACCACGTTGTTTTTCTTGTTTTGCTTTTTTTTCTGTGTTTTTTTTTGTACAGTCTCAGAATTGCGCCATTTTGGCTCCCCTTTTCCCCGCTTCTGACATTTACTGAGAAAGGCACACAAAAAAAATATATTTTCAGGAACTTTAACAGATGATCTGTGCTTGACAATTCTGGACACGAGGGAGATATTTCTGCAAAAAATAACACGCAACGCCGATAACGCCGTTGGAGATCCGCCGCCTAAATATCTGCGACGATGCCCGTGAAGCCCGTCTCGTGACGAGTCCCGAGACGATCCCGGCGAGCCGGCGCGCCTGATAGGGGAAGCGTGCTTCATATTCAGCAGCCCAGTCAATGGGCCGGATAGTGAGTTATACTGCAGTCTGGCAGCCATGCACACAAACTGTCCCTTCTGTGTGCGTAACCAATGGGAAATGATTTCACATGCACTTTTCATGCGACGTCTGCGGCTGAGAGAGAAAATGTAAGAAAAAAATAAAATAAAATTGCGGGCTCGCGTTGAGTGATGGAATTTTAAATGGCGTCCCACGCGCCGATACCTCCCAGAGCGATCTTAAGCCGAGGCAATCCGACAACACTGAAGATATTCGCCGCAAAGCTCCACCGATGAGCTGCGCAGGAGCGGATAAAATGAGGAGGGAGCGGCGGATGCAGAAAAAACATGCTCCCGACGCCTGTCTCTCCCACTTTCTTTCTCCCCTTACCCCCGCCCCCCCCAACCACCACCCTATCTCTGCCTCCCCCCCCCGCTCCCCTAGATCCCACAAAGATTCACTGGGAGGGTGATGTCATCCTTAGAAGTTACACACATTGACCTTATATCCCCCCCGCGCCCCCCCCGTAGTCAAATGAAGCCCACGTGCTCCGACTGGAGGGGAACGCGGCCTCGAATAATTGACAGTGGTGCGGCTTTGAAATGCTGATTAAGCACAACCTGCCCCATAGCCCCAGACTGTTAGCTCCACATGGAGGCAGGGAGGGGGGGGGGGTTTGATGCCGGGCAGGAATCCTTAACGCCACTCTCTCGGTGAGGTGGTACAGTATCATCACACTCCAAATTCAAGGGCGCTTCTCCAGAGAAGCCTCAGTAAAGAGAGAGATGTGAGCAGCATTCATTAGGCGTCGGCTCCCGGCACTCCATTACAAGCCTCCTTATGGTAAATATTCTCGGCGAGTGGCGATTTGGGGAGGTCGTGTCGTGGTGGGTTTTCGTCTTTAACAGCCGCGTGGACCCCGCTGCCCCTCGGCTCGCTCGCGTGGTGCTACGTCTCGTATCACATAGCAGTTCACGCGGAGACGAGCAACCAACCTGGGATGGAAATTTAAAGGCTCGTTAAATTTCAGATCGACCTCGGCGTGCCACATTTTTTATGTCAACAGTTTTTTTTGTCGTTGCGTGCGTGCTTTACATATCCAGCATCTGCACTTGTGCCAGCTGTTGCTGAACAGCTGATGCATCCATGTGCACCGTACGTTGCGGTGCTGTCGGTGTGCTGTGTATTTGTTTACGGTGGCCTGGCCTCGTGGTAAGGCCGAGACAGCCACAGCAGCAAGAACTTCATCGTATTCCACACGTCACGAAGTTGGAGTTGCAGTCCAGGCGACGGCACATGTTGAAGAGGCACCGGGTAGATTTTTTCGCTTTAACGCCGCATTACATTTATTTTGGGTGCATAGTTTGATGGCTGTGGGGGGAGCGACACAGCCGTGGTTTCCACCATACGTTTCGTCTGCTGCCGGGCACGAAGCACCCCGGGAAGTATGGGGGATCGCTTTACGGCATCTATTTCCTGCTGCTGCTGAATTCAATAGATGGTAAATATTAAAGTACGGCAATTGTACCTTACCTCGCCTGACGGCAAAGCTCCTCTTCTTCTGCAACCTTACGTGAATCTAGAACGTCACCCGGTGACTTGAGGGTAATTAGAAATCAGAGGAGTCGGCGTCCGGGTAGCGTAGCGGTCTATTCCGTTGCCTAGCAACATGGGGGCCGTAGGTTCGAATCCCCGTGTTACCTCCCGGCTTGTCTGCGGGTGCGAAGCCAGATGTGGGTATGTGTCCTGGTCACCGCACTAGCGCCTCTTCTGGTTGGTCGGGGCGCCTGTTCAGCGGGTAGGGGCAACAGCATGATCCTCCCACGCGCTACACCCCCCCCCCCCCCGGGGAAACTCCTCACTGTCAGGGGAGAAGAAGCAGCCGGCGACTCCACTTGTATCGGAGGAGGCACGTGCAGCCCTCCTTGGATCGGCAGAGGGGGTGGAGCAGTGACCGGGGCAGCTCGTAAGAGCGGGGCAATTGGCCGGATACAATTGGGCAGAAAAGGGGGGGAGGGGAGGGGGGTCAGAGGAGTCTCATAGATAAAATGAATTGCTTGTTACATCGTCGGCGACGATGTTACCTGCAACGGGAAAACATGTGCGGGAACTGCTCCTCGGAGACTTCCGATTCTCGCTCGCCACCGGTGATCCAAACCACCTCTCCAACACGGAGGCCATTTGTCCACCACCAGCCCCCCCCCCCCCCCCCCCGGTCTGATGAGAAATATCCACCGCGGAGACGTGCAGCGCCGGAAAAGTGTCGCGGTGAAACGTTCTCACGTTGACGTGTAAGAGTGCCGGCACGGCGAGTCCGGATTAAAAGACTTGACGTACCGGAGAGACTTATCAGTCAAGATGAAGAATGGCGAGTGGCCACGGGGTTGGGCGGCGGGGGGGGGGGGGTCATTTTCGCCAAACCTTTTCCGGGTACACGGTCAATAGCAACAGACTGGAAACCTATAGGTCGGGCCGGCAGACAAAGGCGATGGCTCACACCCGCCTCGTCTCGCTCTGCATCGGTCGAACCCCCGTCCCCCCCGGGAGAGGGGAGACCTTAAAGCGTAACTCGACCCTTTGACCTTACAACCTCAACAAGGCCTTTTCCCGTGTGATGGATGGCTCCTCGTGCGTGGTTCAAGTCACATGATTTATAGGGAGCTGCAAATTTACATCACACCCCCCCCCCACACACACACACACAGCCCCCCATACCGTAGCCCCGCACTTTTTGATCGCACACTTTTCACTCAGGTGTTCGTCTCGTATCATCTTTGCAGTATTTCCGTAACGTGCAGAAAATAGATTTATCCCCTCTAACCGGGCTGCCTTGCAGAGCTGCAGAGGGAACGATAATCATGGTACTCCCCCTCTCCCCCCCCCCTCTCTCCCCCCTCTCTCTCTGGCGCTAGTGCACCGGGTTAAGTTTTCACTTTCCTTAATACCCATGTGTCAGTGTGTGTGTGTGTGTGTAATGGTTTTCCTGACTTCACTTCCCCGGGGCTACAATTCATTTCGTGTCGGTGCGCGAGACCACAGGTGTTTTGGGACGGCTCCGCTTGTGTGTGCAGACCCGTCCGCGCACCGTAACAAATACCGAACCATCTCTCTTGGCTGCAGACACACACACACACACACACACACACACACACACACACACACACACACACACACACACAAAAAGAGCAAGAGGCCCGCCGCTCTCAGCTTGATAAATCAGGGCCCGGTCCACCGCCATGCTGAGCGGTCTTCTTTCTTTCCCCTTCATTTAAAGGTGTTTCAGAGACTCCATAGGCGGAGTGGAAAATCACAGACGGCCAGGCTGCGTAAGGTAAAGTAGGCCAGCGTGTTACGTAATCAGACGACAGGTTAGGGGAGTGCAGTAGTAGCTCCCTGCAGATAAGTGACCCAGAAATCTCGGCCGCAGGTTTACGGCACATATTGCATTCAGTACTTCCCTTCGCCCTGCCTCCCCCCCCCCCCCCCCGTCTTGTGTTTCTCTCTCGCACCCGTGTCGTGCACTATATATAGCATGCATCTACCATGTATATGTATTATAACCCGCGCGGTAGTCTGATTTGAGTGCTCGATGAGGGGGGGAGTGGGGGGCGGCGTATTTTTAAATAAAAGTAACCCTGATTTAAAACGTTTTCTGGGACACCCGCTGAGCTCCTGCAGAACTCATGAAAATATTCATTAAGTACAAACAGTCGCTTGGACAATGGGCCGCTCCGTGGGGCGGATACGGAATTTGAATACGGTTTAGGTGGTTTCACTTTTCATGTACCCTAATAAATTCACGGCAACCTCAAATCCCATCAAGTCTTTGTAAACTACGGGAGTAAAAAAACTGAAAAAGAAGGGATCAAGAGTCTGTGTGTGTGTGTGTTTTTTTTTTTTTTTTACAGGGAGAAATTATACAAAATAGCTCTGGGCCCACTGGAATTAATTTAAACCTTGCACAAAACATTAGTGAATCACTTCCAAAATCCCCCCCCCGCCCCCCCCGGCCAGCTGCGTTGTTTACAACACTGACTTGTTTTAGATTACATACATACACACTACACACCCACCGAGGCATATCCTCAAAACCCCGACCGGTGGCGGAGAGGAAGAAAAGAGGCGACGAGAAAACAAAACAATACCGAATACGAAATAATTAAGACGGATCAGAGGAAGGAGTCCTCTGCTCGAGGTCACGCGGCTGATATGGGCGATGGGCTCGCCCGCGATGCATCTCAAGTGAGCATGGGTGTAATTATCCGGGATGCCACGCAGTATGAATATGTGTAATGTCACGGCCTTTCTCACCCCCCCCCCACCACCACCCCCACCCCCCGCGATCTGTCGACGCCAAACCCCCGCCTGCCCGCCGCTGTCCCCCCACACACACACACACACACCCACCATGTCAGACGCTGCACCAGACAGGGAGTGAAGGTCACTTCAAGAAGAAGGACACCGAGCAGGAAAGGTCAAGGGAGACACGGGGCCCGCGGCGGACTCATCAGACCACCGCCGGCGAATGGCAAATTTAATTAAGATTGAGAATGACATTTTCGTTTCCCATCATTTTCCGCGGCCCCCCTAGTCTATGAGATTCTGATTATCAATTTTTCTACAAAGATTGGGCACGTTCAATCAAGCCGGGAGAGAGAGCCGTGAGGGGATTAATGGAGGTTTTAAGCGGGCTTATTTTCATTTTGCAGCCTCCTTGCAGAAAGTTTGCTGGAGAATCGCTCGCCAAGTCTCTTCCTGGCCAGCGCTCGCCGCACCACGTCGGAAGGTTCAAAAGTTCGTATGTAACGAGATCAGACATGGAAAATATCGTCATTAAAACATCTAAATTCTTTTTGCTTTTTTTTTTTTTTAGATTTTTTTTTCTTTTCTTTTTTTTTTTTTTACAGATTTGAGCTGGAGCTCATCTGAGGCAGATCCCCTTCTCCTAAATTGAGAAGAGCTCGTGCCTTGACAATCTGTGCTTGCTTTGCAGATTCCATGGAGCTAAGGGGTTATGGGGGTGTGCATGAGCGGTGGGGGTGGGGGTGGGGGGGGTGCATGCAATAAAAGGAGTCCTTCCTGAAGGTTTGCGGTATGTTTCTGTGGGCGACACGGAGGAGATCAAGGGAGCGAGAGAACTGACTGGGCAGGCCTCGAGCCTCCTCTCTCTCCAGGGACTCTTTGCTTTAATCACTGCACAGCCAAGCAAAGTGATCGTGAACTCCACATGCCTTTGGTGTCTCTCTCTCTCTCTCTCTCTCTCTCTCTCTCTCTCTCTCTCTCTCTCTCTCTCTCTCTTCTGTAGCTTGTCCTTTCTCTCTCTCTCTCTCTGTCTCCCTGTCTTTCTCTCTCTCTTCTGTAGCTTGTCCTTTCTCTCTCTCTCTCTCTCTCTCTCTCTTTCTCTCTCTCTCTCTCTCTCTCTCTCTCTCTCTCTCTCTCTCTATGTCTGTCTCCCTGTCTTTCTCTCTCTCTCTTCTGTAGCTTGTCCTTTCTCTCTCTCTCTCTCTCTCTCTCTCTCTCTCTCTCTCTCTCTCTCTCTCTCTCTCTCTCTGTCTCTGTCTCCCTGTCTTTCTCTCTATCTCTTCTGTAGCTTGTCCTTTCTCTCTCTGTCTTTGTGTCTCTCCCTGTCTCCCTGTCTCTCTCACAGTCTTTATCTTGCTCTCTCTCTTTCACCGTCTTTCTTGCTCTCTGTTCTGTAGCGTGTCCTGTTTTCATTTGTATTTTCTCCTCAGCTCTCTTCCCCTCTCCCCCCGTCGCTCTCTTTCACCGTCTTTCTCTCTCTCTCTCTCTCTCTCTCTCTCTCTCTCTCTCTCTCTCTCTCTCTCTCTCTCTCTCCTGTAGCTTGTCCTCTGTTTTCATTTTTATTTTCTCCAGCTCTCTCTCTCCCTCTCCCTCTCCCTCCCCCTGTCTTCACCCGGTGCTCACCTCCTCTTGGTCATTTTTCTTCTATGCCTTTCTTTTCAACACCTTCACGGATTCTGAGGTAAACATGCAGCGGAAGAGCTTATGCATATTTTTCCGTATGCAGTCACAGCAGATGCACACGGTAACAACGGCGAGGTGTTGAACGTGTGAAGGAGCCGTGTGTCGGTGAGACAGCCTCTTCCCAGCAGCTCTAATTGAGGCCTGGACATGTCCCTGATCACTAATCCTCCAGAGGCTGCCTGCAGTAAAAGCAGCGCGCCAAGCAGCCATTACGGCACACAGAAACATATGGCGCTAGGTATCTTTAGACTTAACTACCGAATGGCACACCGAAGGAATGAAGAAGTGAGGATGTGGGACCTGACCATTACAATAAAAGTCTGAAGGTGTTACACGGTCGAGGGCCTCAGACAAGCCTGTCATTTACCGCTGGCTGTTGTGTACGCTACCTTTAATTGAAATTTTTGGAAAGCGCCACTGGCATCGGAGATACGTTTAAATTAATGCATGCGAGGTGGTACGATGGGTTTTTTTTCTGCTCACAGCTTGTTTTCTAAATGTCGGAATGACATAAGGTGCAGTCGCTGCGATCCCGCATTCTCCATTTCCTTGTTATGCCCTATCGCCAATGACATCTGAAGACATTTAAAAAGGTTTCAGTAGGTGATTTGTATAATGGTGTAATGTTGTACCCTGAAAAAGGGAAAATGAAGAGAAAGAGATGGACACGTTGCTTTTCCTTCACTTCAGTGTGTTGAATGAGAAACAATAAACATGTTTACAATAATGCACATTCTTAGCACTCCAATACAGTACAGTACAATAGTGGCTAACTAGAAAGCCTAACTGCTATAGGCTTGCATATGCGTTTTAACCAAAATAAATCAATCAACTCTTAGTCTTTACCCAAACGCAAGTTATATTTTACCTCTCTCCTGGATGGTTTCAACTACAGTACTTTATATTTTTAATCATAGTTTTTTAACAGAGCGTGCATTATATATGTATTCCCATGAAAAGCCATTATAATGTAACAATCCATAGATTGTTACGTTATAAAAGAAAACAATTTAAACCAGCAGCACGCTACCGTTCTATGCTACCCCACACTGCGTGGCGAGCAGGAGATCTCCGGTGGCTAGCATAAAAACACACAGAACTCGGCTAGTAGCTAGCATAAAAATGCACGGAACTCAGCTAGTAGCTAGCATAAAAATGCACGGAACTCAGCTAGTAGCTAGCATAAAGATGCACGGAACTCGGCTTGTAGCTAGCATAAAAACACACGGAACTTGGCTAGTAGCTAGCATAAAAACACAGAACTCGGCAAGTAGCTAGCATAAAAACACATGGAACTCGGCTAGTAGCTAGCATAAAAACACATGGAACTCGGCTAGTAGCTAGCACAAAAACACAGAACTCGGCTAGTAGCTAGCATAAAAACACACGGAATTCGGCTAACGATTAGCGCGTCTTACTGCTGCACGGTAATTTCTCAACTAGAAACTCCCACTATATGTACAGTATACCACTAACTAGAAACTACGTGTAAAGTATAACCGTGTGTGGCAGACATTCCAGTCGAATATGGCCTCTGGCTTCTAGAAACCTTCTCAGAACGATTCTCAGGGGCTTCTTTAGCTGAACCTGAACCTGAACCTGCACACGGGCTTTGCAAGTTGCACATTTGACTATTATCACCACCCCAATTGGGTTAACCTGCACATAAAGATACATTCTTAACGTTGTTTTATTGCCAGGGGCAAAGAGCTATGAAGCGTTTGCATTTAGCATTTTACCAGCCTGCCTGGGATTCGGTGTGGTGCACAGTCATAACCCTATCTAGTCACTGATATCTCTGTTGCTTGGCATACATCAAAAACAAATGACAGTTGAACCATCACCTCCGGTTTCATTCTCATTTCCTCTCTGGTGCCTGTATGGGGAGGGTAAATGTTATTGAAGTTGCCATGGTGATTCAATTTAAGCAGTGCCCTCCAC
>NC_079229.1:29502763-29539383 GCF_029633865.1 Lampris incognitus
TGCCCACTCTACTGTAGAGCAACCTCACACACACACACACAAACACACACACCCACACACACAAACCCCCACACACACACACACTGTGTCTCTCTTGTCCACTCTACTGTAGAGCAACCTCACACACACACACACAAACACACACACCCACACACACATACACACTGTGTCTCTCTTGTCCACTCTACTGTAGAGCAACCTCACACACACACACACACACACACACACACGCACACACACACACACACACACACCCACACAAGCACGCGGCGCTCCTCGGCTCTGGCTGGGTGTGGCCAGTGTGGGAGTTGGAGCAGGGATATCCCCCCCTTCGGTTTTCGAGGAGCCGTGACTCACAGCCAGACATATTTTCCAGGGAGAACACTATGTCCTGTTTGCGTTGCTAGAGGAAGCCGCTGTTCTCCGAGAGGATACGCCTTCGCCCCCGAGTTCACCACGCGCGGTACCGTGACCCTCCGGCGTCCCGGGCGGCGCGGGCAGGTCGGCGTAACCTATGGGAGAAAGACGGGGCGATGTTTTTAGGAACAAATGCGTTTTAATTACCGGTGCCGCGAGACGAGGAAGGAACGGCGCCTCGCGCGACCTCAGAGTCCTTTCCATTGACCCGGCAAGTATGCCAAATATTCAAGCGAGAGCATCCATGAGACAGTGGGACCATTTTTAATAACCCGTCTCTAATGGTTCCTGGTGGGTTACCGGTTGCTAGGCTAAAATGCCCAACTGCCCGGTACGGGACAAGCTGGGGCAGATTTTATGGACTAAAGCGGATGCTTCTCTGCAAAAAAAAAGAAGAAAAAGTGCCCAGGTTGTTGCCGTTAGATCTGACGTGGATACGCTGTTTCAGTTTTGTTAAATGTGCATTGATGTGGGGCGTCCGCGTTGCCTAGCAACAGGGGGCTCGGCGGTTCGAATCCCCGCGTTACCTCCGGCTTGGTCGGGCGTCCCTACAGACACAGTTGGCCGTGTCTGCGGGTGGGAAGCCGGATGTGGGTATGTGTCCCAGTCGCGACACTAGCGCCTCCTCTGGTCGGTCGGGGCGCCTGTGCAGGGGGGAGGGGGAACTGGGGGGGAGCAGCGTGATCCTCCCACGCGCCACGTCCCCCTGGTGAAACTCCTCACTGTCAGGTGAACAGAAGCGGCCGGCGACTCCACATGTATGGGAGGAGGCGTGTGGTTAGTCTGCAGCCCTCCCCGGATCGGCAGAGGGGGGGGGGGTGGAGCAGCGACCGGGGCGGCTCAGACGAGCGGGGTGATTGGCCGGGTATAACTGGGGAGAAAAGGGGGAGGAGGGGGAGTGCATTGACGTTACGCTACGGCCGTGACGGACATTTTAAATCGGCCTTTGCGTCGGCCTACATTTCGCACAAACCCTTTGCAGGTTTACCGTAACACTTCCTGAAGCGTGAGATTTACAGACCTCCCTTTCGATTAATTTGAACCGGCAAGTAAACAGCCACTGTTGTGTGCGGGGGGGCTCGGAGTCGAAGGGTCGCAGCATGCCACCGTCTCGGACACACAAACAAGCTGGACGCCGCCGGGACTCCGTCCTTAGAGAAAACCTGGACGCGCCTCCTTCCCTCTCTCCCGTCCTGCGGTCATGGACGCTTCAACGACTTACTCGCCTGTTTTGCCAGTTTTGTTGCCGCGGCTTCAGACCGGCTCGCCGGAGCGAATGGCTGACACGAACAGCCGAGCGTTGTGCGCTCCGGGTTCACCGGGACGACTCGCACCGCCCGCGCGTCAAGTTAAAAAATGCGGGCAGCGTGGGGGCATCTGAGGTGAGAGCGGAAAACAAAAACAAAAGCAAAAGGTTTGAACCCCCGTCACCTGCGGGTCCTCGCAGATCATATTACACACGGCAGCCGTGTACTCGCAGCGAAGCGGCACACGGGGCTCTTCTGCAAAGAGAGAAGAAGAAGAAGAAGAAGAAGAAGAAGAAGAAGGAGAAAACGGTTCCAGCTTCCAGAGGATAATTGAAGATTCAAGCCGATTGTTGTGCGGGCGGCTTGGACTGTTTGCCGTGTCCACAAGTGTAGCGGCGAGGTTGGGGGTGAATACAAGGCTAAATCCAATATCCTCTGACAGCTACCCGCTTCACTACACCCCCCCTCCACCCCCCCCCCACACACACACCCTCCCCCTCCCCCCCTCCCAGGCCGTAGCCTTGCCTTTGGTATTTACTCACGCTTTTCCTGAGGTTACAGTGTCGCAGGCCCGAGCCGATGGGAACGTGTCATTTTCCAGTGTTTTCATTGGCCGAGGACAACATGGGAAAGAGAGCCGGCTGCGCTGCGTGGCCCCGCCCCTCCGAGTGGGATCCGTCCGGCCCGCAGCGAGAGCCCCGCGCGTAACCCCTTCTGCTCCGGATACGCCGGGGAAACAACGATGTCAGAAAGATGGGCCTTGACCTGTGCGGCCTCGTTTCATGGGAAAAACCTTAACGTGAAGTGACAAGCCGGCCCCGTGGGTACGAGCCCGCATTATCCCGGTATCAGTTCCTCTCGGGGGGGAGGGGTGGGGGGGGTTACCGGGCCGCTAGTTTTCTTTCTTACTCGGGTTTGATGGACGAAGCCGAGCTCCCAAGGCCTCGTGAGAAAACGGGGGGGGGGAGGGGGGGGGGACGACACTCTCGGCGATTAAACAGCAACTCGGTCCAAATGAGCTGGGTCAAAGGAGCCCGCCGAGTTAAACCCGAATAAGGAATTACTCGGCGGGCTTCATTTATTTTCTGTTTTCTACTTCAACACGTGTTGCCGTGCATCTGGCATCAGGCGACTGCGTTTCCCCCGCAAATTGGCCGCCCCCCGCGCGCTCCTGCCGGAGTCCTCATCCCGCATTAAGCGTCGGGGACCGTGTGTGTGTATATATATATATATATATATATATATATATATATATATATATATATATATATATATATATATAGGGAAGTTAAACGCTCTCACTTAGGGGGTGGCTGTCAACAAACGGCAAACACGCTGAAGAGAGGAAGCCCGCCTGCTAAGTTATGTAACCGTCATTACTCCCCCCCCCCCCCCCCGTCATACAGGAAGTCGGTGCGCTTATGCGCCGCTGCAGCGCTAGATCCGTGACCTTCCACATGCAAAAGAAAAAATCACCTCCACCGGGGGAATTACGTCTTCATTTGTCGGCTTGAGTGTTTGCCGTGGGATGTGTTTTGTTATTGTTTTGTTTTTTTTGGCACAGCAGCCCCATGTGATCCTCCGGCTGTGCGGACATCATGCATGCTCTTTCATGCCCATTTGTTGCAAGGGTTAAGCGGGGTGGGGGTGGGGGGGGTGCATGCCCTGTAAACACAGCAACTTTCCAGATCCACTGGAAGAGGCCGGGGGGGGGGTTTGCACAATATAAATGTTTTAAAACCGGCCTCGTAATGAGGGACAGGAAAACGTATTAGGCGCTGTAACGAGAGGGGTTTTTCACCACCCCGGTCGGAGCGGTTTACGCTTTTGCATCCCGGCGCGAAATAATATCAAGCAGTTTTAACGAGGGGAAACTCCTGTTGTGTGATTCGCCGTGCTACGGGGTTTCCGCCGTGGAGTGTCAGAGTCACGGCGGACGCGTTGGACGTCAGATAGTCGAGGGGAGTTATGTCAGACTGTGTGATTAAGTTTTGTTAGGGGACGTCGTAATCTTGTGTTTTCAGAACGTCTCCTGATGCAATAGTAGTGTAACGTGCACGGATAAGAAGACACGCTGGCCGCCGGCCGGCGGCTCTGACACGGGTTCGCGGCCCGGCCGCGGCAGTTCCTGTGGTTGCCCCCCCCCCCAATTCGCTACAATATAACTGGATACTGGAACGTTGTCACGTTCCGGTAGCCAAAAAAGTGTTTCATAATCACTACCAGCCGCCAGATCTGATGACCTGTGTTTTATAGTCGTGAAACGAGCTTTACAGTGCAGAGTGACTCCGCACCCATAGGTCAGCGCTCCTGTTACAGGAACGGCGTCGCCCTGAAACGGTGCAAAAGGCGTCTCGGAAGTGTCGTTCCCGCTGGCGCGAGCGTCGTTTGTTTATCCGCGCAGACACGCGGGGGAAAGTGGCCGTTTGGGGGAGAAAAAAAAATGAGATCGCAGCACATATTTCAAACCGTGACAAACCACATCAAGTCTGCCCTAAAGATTTTACTGTGGGTGTGGTGCTCTAAAACGTCCAGCCGGCGCATACTGGGCGAGTGAATAATAAAATAAACAGTGTTTGAAGAGGCTCGCATTAAACATTAGTCATGCGTGAATCATGGCAATGGAGCCGAATAGCAGCGGAGACCCGTGCTTCGCTCCGGGTCCTGCATGCCCCCCCCCCTACCCCCCCCCACTCTTTTATGGCCCATACCACCTGCACCGCCAAGCACAGCCATACCCCAGGCTCCTGGACCAGACCCGGAACCATTATGTGGCACAGGATAATGTCTTAGTCACGGTCCATTAGAAGTGGATCCTGTTGGTGGGCAGATGATGATTCATGCCCAGAAGGTTGTGTGGGGCTTTTAGATACTGTGACGTGCAGACACGCTGGCCGCTGGCCGGCGGGTCGGACCCTTTAGTCGAGCGGTTAGCGATGCCTCCTGCTGTGCGGGCAACACGGGTTCGCGTCCCGGCCGCGGCAGCTCCTGTGGTTGCGTTGCCCCCCGAATTCTCTACAATATATAGGATGTAGTCTGCTGGGAGAAACCTCTTTCAGCAACGAAGTGGCTCTCAGTCGCTTCAGGTTAACTTCATTGCAGGCTGGACAAGGACGTTAATGGAAACGCCCTGCAATCTGTTCGGACACGTATTTGCCGTGGAAATGGTTGTTTTTAGATGCGAAGCCGCTCATCAGCCCGGCTTCGAAGCCACTCATTCACTCACAGGCCGACATTTAAGGCCTTCGCATACCACGTTTGAACTTTTTGTATGCATTTTTTTTTGAAAAGAAAATCTGTCATCGCCGTCTGACAACTGTAAATAAATCTTACCGACAGATGTGGGGAAAAAAAACACAATAAATTGGAAAGTGAGAATGATTTATACGATAGATGACTTTTTTTGGAGCTGTTGTGTAAACTGAATGGGCAAAAGTTGAGGTTGCATTTTTTTAGTGCGCAGAATTCTTCGACTTGGTCTGCGAAGGCGTTTTTGTTTGGGGGGGCGGTACGGTGGTGCTGTGGTTAGTGCTGTTGCCTCACAGCGAGAAGGTCCTGGGTTCGAACCCCAGGGTGGTCCAACCTTGGGGGCGGGGGTCATCCCAGGTCGTCCTCTGTGTGGAGTTTGCATGTTCTCCCCGTGTCTGCGGTGGGGTTTCTCCGGGTGCTCCGGTTTCCCCCACCATCAAAAAGACATGCACGTTAGGGTTAATACGCCCGTCTGCGCCCCTGACCGAGGCGTGGCGAGACGAACTGGAGTTTGACCCCGGGCGCTGCACGGCGGCTGCCCGCTGCTCCCAGCTACACAACTAGGATGGGTTAAATGCAGAGGAGAATATCACACAGGGATTAATAAAGTATATCCAAATACAAAAACAAAACAAAAAGTCGTAATTCTAACATGATTTATATGACAGATGCCTTTTTTGAAGCCGTTGCGTAAACTTAGTGGGCGAAACTTGAGGTTGCATTTTTTTAACATGGCGAAATTTTTGGACTTGGTTTGCAAAGGCGTCGATTCAAGGGGAGGGGGTGATTGTGACCCCTCCGAAAGTGTTTTTGAGTGAGTGCTTCTGAAATATATGCTTTTAGTTTTATTTTCTTTATATATTCAAGTCACAATATTTAATCAAAATTACCATGTCAAGACGAGGGATGTGGTAATTTGTCTGGTCTTTGCCGCTGACAAAAGGGAGTCGGCTGCACGGTGTGCTCCTTTTTTGTTGGAGACACGCCCTGGCTTGTGGCCTCCCCCACTGCCAACCTGTTTTTCATGCTCTGCGTATTTCCTTCATGTTTACATGTGCCTGTGCATGCTAACATGTGCACATGCATCTCTGCACGTACTCTCCTTTAGACTAAAGTACACCCACGAGCACGCACAAACGTATATGTGCGCGCACACACACACATACAAAATCACTTAACATCTTTGACCCTGCCAAACACTCCCTCAAAGCCGGTGACATTTGCGGTGGAGACAATTCAAGGTAGGAGCAACATGTTAAGTTTCCCTCGGGATTCCTCTATCCCAACAACCCCCCCCCCCACCCCACCCCCGCCCCCACCCCACATTCGCTACCCATCCCCATGCCCTCTGGGCAGGAAGCAGGGAGACTTTCACCTTATCCCTTATTGATCTCCCCTCCTGGGCGGTGTCATTTATTTGCACAGTGATATAAGTGGGGCTGATTAGAACAAGGAGCCTGATTGATTTGTGCACACACGCCGCGGGACAACCTGCAGAAAAGCAGACTTGGCAGGGCGGTCCAGCCACGCTGCAAAAAGTGTCACTTCCGTCAAGTTGGCCGACTCTCTGGAAATGTGAAAAATGTCTGATTTTAGCGAAACAAGGGAGACAGTCTGCTGATGAGACAAATGATCCGACCGACTCAAGAGACTCCACGGTCTTCTAGAACAACCAAGCGTTATTGTCTTGACGCCAGAAGAGGGATTTATCTCTATACGCCATGTTGGGGTTTTTTTTCTGTATTGAAGCTTGCAAATGAAAATCGCCCGAGGTTAATGGAGATATATTGGGGAAAGAAGTGGAATCGTGTGAACCAGGGGTGGAAGGTTTCCCTTTTTTAAAAAGGAGAAACTAATTCGGTGCCGGATCACGCTTGTTAGGTAGCACATTTTTTGCAGTACAGAGGAAGCATTACCCCCCCGCCCCCCCGCGCGTGTGTGTGTGTGCAGGAGTGTGAGTGATTGCCAATATGCAAGTATTTTAAATCAGTCTGAAAGGCTTTGAGAGAAGAGGGGGGAAAAAAGTAAAACAAATGCAATTTGCATTCCAATTTGTTTACAAAGCAACCTCACACGGCGTCAAATGATAAGATAAATGATGGTGTGTGCCTTTTTGAAAGCACTCTCAAGAATCAAACCGATTTGATTGATTTTCGTCGCAGTCTGACCCTGACAGTAAAGCGCCATTATAAACATTTCCAATGTCCCTGCGTGTGCATTATGTCCAGCTGAGTAACTCTAATAAGCATCTCTCACTTGTTGTTGTGTCACTGGGAAGAAGCAGAGTTAGAATGATAAAAAAGGGGGCCTGAATGAACGACTGAGAAAAAATCTCTTTCACCCTCTTTTTGTCAGCCAAGTTTAAATGGGGGAAATTCGGGGGAGGTTATCGTTGCCAAAAAGGATTAGAAAAAATACCTAATACAACAAATGGGGCATGGGGAGTCCAGGTAGCGTAGCGGTCTATTCCGTTGCTTACCAACGCAGGGGGTTGTCGGTTTGAATCCCCGTGTTACCTCCGGCTTGGTCGGGCGTCCCTACAGACACAATTGGCTGTGTCTGCGGGTGGAAAGCCGAATGTGGATATGTGTCCTGGTTGCTGGGACTGGTGGGACTGGTGGGAATAGCATGATCCTCCCATGCACTATGTACCCCTGGCGAAACTCCTCACTGTCAGGTGAAAAGCGGCTGGCGACTCCACATGTATCGGAGGAGGTATGTGGTAGTCTGCAGTCCTCCCCAGATCGGCAGAGGGGGTGGAGCGGCGACCGGGACGGCTCAGACGAGTGGGGTAATTGGATGGGTACAATTGACAATTGGGGAGAAAAGGGGGGGGTAGCAGCACGGTGGCCCAGTGGTTAGCAGTTTCGCCTCACAGCAAGAAGGTCCTTGGTTCCGGGGTTGTCCCGGGTCATCCTCTGTGTGGAGTTTGCATGTTCTCCCCGTGTCTGCAGTGGGGTTTCTCCGGGTGCTCCGGTTTCCCCCACCATCAAAAAGAAACATGCATGTCAGGGTTAATACTCCTGTCTGGTGCCCCGGACCAAGGCGATGGGAAAAGAGCTGGAGTTGGTCCCCGGGCGCTGCACGGCGGCTGCCCACTGCTCCGAGCTACACGGCTAGGATGGGTTAAATGCAGAGGGAGAATTTCCCCACGGGGATTATAATAAAGTAGTAAAAAAAATGTGCAACTTGCTTTATACAGGCTGGATCCTGACTGGATCCTTCTACCTCTCTGTCCTAATGCAGTCACACTTTGGGATGCCCCTAACATACTTTGGCTCAGCTTAAAATCATTAGGACTTATGGCGTTCATTTTCAAGTTCTAAGTTCACCTTTTTGCAATTAACCATGAAGGTCAGCTGGGAGTCAGAGCCCATCCGCACTAATGATCTGGCCACGAGGCTAACATAGATTGTGGAGACACACCTCCAATTTCCTTAAAAGCAAACCAGTAAACATCTCCTCCAAGCCGGACATGAAAAGTTCCCCCTGTTCGTTCAAAGGGCGTCCTCTTTGCATTACTGTCTCCATAATGAAAAAGCAGCAGGATGTGAAACATCGGGGAAGTTTCACAAGACACTTTCTGCTAATGTCTGCGGAAGCCAGGGGGCTCTAAAAAGTCTCGTCCTCGAGCCTCGCGGCCCGTCTGCTGTATTGCTACCTCAGTGAGTTGGTTAACTACGGGCCCCCAACCCCCCCCCCCCCCCTCCATTTCTCAGCCCCAGACAAACCTTCTTTCTAAATGCCACAGTGATATTTTCACATTGCAAATCTTCCCTTCTGCTATCTCTGACGGAGCACTGGGTCGACCCTGTCCATTGACGAGCACAGACTGAGCTGGCCCCTGCAGGGGACGGGCTTGTCTTTTAAGGAGCAGACATTATCATCACGAAAAATCTGCTAATAAGCACGGGCTCTTAAAACCTCAGCCAGTATGCATTCCTGCAAGGTAGGGAAAATAGTTAAATGGTTGCAACTTATCAAGTGCGCTTATACTCGCTCAGACTTACGTAATCCCTGCACCTTTTCCCCAACATGCATGAAGTAAATACATAAAGCAACTGATCACCTTGGTTTGTGGACATGGCATGTGAGTGTGTGTGTTTGTTGGTTGTTTTATATATCTATATATATATATCTATATAGTGCATACTGCCCACTGCATACTAACAACGTCCTAAGTGTCGGTCAGCACATGTAATAGCCAACATCGACACACTACGCATCATTATTTTCTTTACAGTTCTGAGGTTGTTCAGTGTGTGTGCGCTTGTTAGTGGTCCACCGTGACACAAGGTCGGCCATTTCTCTCCTCTGTGTGGCCTCATCGCTGCCGGAGGTGGTGCGGCTCACAGGGATCACGTCATTTGAAAATGTAAGAAGATTGATGGACGAGTGGCTGCAGACACAATCATCGGCGTACAAGGATCCGGGGTCAGGGGTTAGATTAGAAAGGCTCCAGCAGCATGAGCTGCCTTTAACACTGAGCTGAGATCTACTGACAGGGGCCTGACACGCTGAGGGCGCATGGACGGTGCATGGGAGGTCCGACCGCTTCGAGACAAAACGCAGGCTGACCTGGCGTCATATTTAAAGCTGAAATCCACAGCTCTCCTCCCTTAATGAATCATTATTTTGTCCATCTGAAGGATGGAGTCGGGTTTCGTGAACCCGCCGATCTCTGTGCACCGCTGTTGAACTTTTCCCTCTCGCCGGAGAAAAGATTGAAACGTAATGCCGATACGCTGATGATACTGTTGGACAGACAATCGATATCACAGCGGAACAGTGATACTGTATTAATCGCATTTGTAATTTCTTAGCTTGCCTGCGTTAGTGTTGTTGCGAGGATGCCGTTTTTACGAGGGTCGGAGCTATTTACTGCCGAGTTCGCGGCCCGCGAGCAACAATAGCTGCTGCACCTTGTTCGCAGCCAAGAAACTAGGTTGCAATAGGCTTATTTTAGTAAGTCTCCTCCATAAAACTGCATCAGAACACACATCACCACATGGTCATCAGGTTTCAAGCGGATAAAATAACTTATTGATGGAGAAAAGTCGCGGATTGCAGCTTTAAGGTAGGACTACCAAAGATATAGTATATGATAACCGAGGTGAATATCACTGGGTTGAAGTTGCTGAGGTTGGCTCTATTGCTTTATTGATAACAGGAACGATAGTTGTGCGTTATTCGATGCAGGCGGGGACCTTGTTTATGGACTCGGGTAGGCGAGTGAAGATGGGTTAGCTGATCAGTGACGTATTCCAGGTGAGACCCCATCTTGTTCCTCCGGTTAGCACAGCACTTGGCTACTGGAGAAGAACTGTGTGCTGAATAGCATGCGACAAATACTGCGTGACATATACTATCACTAGTAGTAAATCTGCAGAATTTGAACCAAATCTGAGGTCTGTGCATACCGGGATGATTAACGCTCACCGTAGCAAGGGTATCACCCAGTCTGCATCTTGCATACCCCGTCTACTGAGACCTTAGTTTGTATCCCGGGGCCTGATTTTCAGATGTCTCTCGTTCTCACTCTCTCGCTCTCTCTCTCACTTACTCACTCTATCTCTTTCACCACTTCAATTTTCTCCTTCTTCTCATTCACTCCCTCGGTTATTCTCCCTCTTCTTCCGTCTCAATCGCTCCCTGCATGCATATTAACTAGGTGTGTCTTGCACCTCCCTGCTTCAGAGTCGTTTATCCTAATGTGGGAGGAAGTTGCAGCTTCACCGGCCTCCTCATGACTTATTCAGGATAATGTGCGACAGTGGCGCTCTAATGGCTTCCTGTTGCAGAGCCACTAACAAATGACAGGCTTGTAGCGTCCGGCAGCGTCTGATTGATAAGCGCACACCCTGTCAATCGATGGAGGTTGCTCGACCGCAGATACAGACTGCGAGGAGGGCGATGGAAGGAGGCGAACAGTGCGGACAGTATGTACATAACATAGTGTGGGTGACCAGCTGAAATATTTATACAGTACATATTCATATATATGTGTGTGTGTGTGTGTGTGTGTGTGTGTGTGCATGAGACAGTCCCAACTGTAAGTACACTCCAGGGCTCGGTAACCGGTTTCATTGATCGCTTTGGCAAGAATATCTTTAGGTTCAATTCTAAGCAACCCTTTGCACAGGCACAGAGTATTCGCAGCTTCTGCCCCCCCCCCGGTTTCCTTGGCATGCTGTTTTCTTTTAACAGTATTGACCCCACTTAAAGCAAAGTACACCACGGTCCTGCAATCTGGTGGTCGGCCAAGACACGGAGCAGCCGTCAATAAAGCTACAGAGCCAAATCACGGAGGCAACGCGGGTGCATCCCGGAGCGTTCTTGTTTAAACGACCCCTGTTTCTTCTCTAGTAAACTCCCAAACGATGACAAGCCAATTAACCTGCATCATTAGTTTGAGGGGGGAAACCCTTTTTAAACGAAACCACAAGGCAGAACTTTTAAGGAGGTTTTGCATTATTGATCTAATGTCAGAGCCGGAAGCGGCGGTTGTCATTGGGGAGTCGAGGCAGGCTGGAGGGAATTACTGTAATGGCTATCTGTGCCATCTGAAAATCAGCTATCATTGTTAACCACTAATGGGCTGTAACATACTGTTAGCGTGCTTGCTAATGCATTACAGATTAGCTAGATTCGGTTTCCTCCTCTTCATCTGCTTTGGAGAGCAGAAATTTGAAGGGCATTATTCCTGCACTGGTCCGAACAATGAAAGTAATTTCCACTTGAAAGTTAAGTAAATACTATCCAGATCGGTGAAGAGTGGCTCGTTCCCCTTTCATACGGGAAGTAATCCCTCCTCCATAAAGCAGTTTAATGTGACTAGTTCTATCTTTTTGTGTTTTGCACCCACTCAACCCAAATGTTAATTTATAACGAATGAGCCTTTCTCAAGGCCTATCTAAATAATTGATCGCTTTTAGAGAGTTTAAATTTGAAACTCCCCCGCCCCTCCCCCCTTTTTTTATGATGCTTTGCATAAAGCGTTCTGGGATTCGTGCATCAGTTTTATCAGAACAGAACGAAATGTAGACTTGGTCGAATAACTGCAGCTTTCCCGTTTTCGGTGTTGTGGGATTAACATTAAAATATTATTTCCTCCTTTACCACCACACGTGGAGCTAGTTGACGATGAGAAATTAAGATCCTCTCGTATTTCAAAACCCATGAAAAGGGCCAGTTTGATGTTACGGTATCGGTCACTGCAGTGGATCTGGTGTTGCACTATTTGATGGTTCTGAGAAATGGACTCCAAAAACAGAGCTCGGCTAAGAATCGATGATGGCATGCTTTTTCTTTTTTTTCTTTTCTTTTTTTTTTTGCTAAAATGTTTGCAGTTTAACAGAACAAGCAATTGTAATGGCTTGGGCAGCATGGTGGCCCAGTGGTTAGCACCGCTGCTTCACAGCAAGAAGGTCCTGGTTTCGAACCACAGCCCGTCCCAGGTCCTTTCTTCTTCTTCTTTTTTAAAATTTTTTTCTCCTCTTTTTCTCCCCAGTTTTATCCGGCCAATTATCCCGCCCTTCCGAGCCATCCCGGTTGCTGCTCCACTCCCCCTCTGCTGATCCAGGGAGGGCTGCAGACTACCACATGCCTCCTCCGATACATGAGGAGTTGCCAGCCGCTTCTTCTCACCTGACAGTACTACTTTATTAATCCCCGTGGGGAAATTCTTTCTCTGCATTTAACCCACCCTAGCCGTGTAGCTCGGAGCAGTGGGCAGCCGCCGTGCTGCGCCCGGGGACCAACTCCAGTTCTTTTCCCATCGCCTTGGTCCGGGGCACAGACAGGAGTATTAACCCTAACATGCATGTTTCTTTTTGATGGTGGGGGAAACCGGAGCACCCGGGGAGAACATGTAAACTCCACACAGAGGATGACCTGGGATGACCCCCAAGGTTGGACAACCCCAGGGTTTGAACCCAAGACCTTCTTGCTGTGAGGCGACAGTGCTAACTACTGGGCCACCATGCCGCCAGCACCCCCCCCTCCGTTTTTCTCCCCAATTGTCAATTGTACCCTGTCCAATTACCCCACTTGTCTGAGCCGTCACAGTCATTGCTCCACCCCCTCTACCGATCCGGGGAGGGCTGCAGACTACCACATGCCTCCTCCAATAGATGTGGAGTCGCCAGCCACTTTTCACCCGACAGTGAGGTATTTCACCAGGGGGGGGGGCATAGCACGTGGGAGGATCATGCTATTCCCCCCCAAGTTCCCCCTCCCCCCTGAACAGGTGCCCCGACCAACCAGAGGAGGCGCTAGTGCAGCGACCAGGACACATACCCACATCCGGCTTCCCACCCGCAGACACGGCCAATGGTGTCGGTAGAGACGCCCGACCAAGCCGGAGGTAACACGGGGATTCGAACCGCCGATCCCCGTGTTGGTAGGCAACGGAATAGACCGCCACACTACTTGGACTCCCTGTCCCAGGTCCTTTCTGTGTGGAGCTTGCGTGTTCTCCCCGTGTCTGCGGTGGGTTTCCTCCGCGGGTGCTCCGGTTTCCTCCCACCATCAAAAAGACCTGCATGTTAGGGTTAATACTCCTGCCTGTGCCCCTGAGCAAGGCAGTGGAAAGAAGAGCTGGAGTCGGTCCCCGGGTGCTGCAGCTGCCCACTGCTCCTACACAATATAGGATGGGTTAAATGCAGAGAACACGTTCACTGTAGCCACACAAAAAAAACCAACAACTGCACAATGACAAAAAAAAGGAAGTGGCTTGCTTTGTAATCTTTTAGGCATCACGATCAAATGTGCGGGTACATGTGGCACAGGGCTGATTCTGCTGAACGGGGGGGGGGGGGGGGCACATGTTTCCACTCGTCTTCTCGAGCTTCCTCTCTCGCCTGCTTTTTCTAAGCAGACACGCGTGGCTTTGGCGGGGGGGTAGGGCGCGATCCCGCTCCTCATTAGACATGTACTACACGTGCCTCGGCAAAGTGATAAGTAAGCAGAAAAGAAACTTAATTGAAAACATGCTGCTGCCGTGCCACGGCAGTATCCCCCCCCGCTCCTGTGTGCCACGAGCGAGGAGCCGCCACCTTCAAAGAGCATTTTCGAACAGCGTTTTAGGAGGGCTGCCAGGAAATTTTCAAAACAATTTGGTTTTGCCATCTTTATTTTTGTGATTTCTGGTCGTGAATAATTAACGGCGTTCTCTCTGCTCTGCCCCCGCGGGATAGAAACCACAGCCCCCCCCCCCCCCCCAGTGGGCGTCCTCCCTCCTCTGTCAGCGGTCAGCGATGGAGAGATGGACAGGCAACGCATGTAAGCGTACTCCATATCGTTGGATGTAAAACGCATCAATTGTAAGGACCTGAGGTAATTCACCAATAGCGGGTTCGTCATTGTCCCCAAGTGTTCGCAAGGGCAAGAGACAAAATATTGAGTGTCATTGACAGGACTAATCAATTTTACAGCCTCTTGCCCCCCCCCCCCTCCCCCCCCATCTGGCTCTGAGGTAGACTTTTCACATCTCGGAGAATTCAAGCATCCAGTGCATATTTCCAGCATAAAGAGCTCGGGGTGGGGGTGGGGTGGAGGGGGGGGGGTTATGCCCTTTCAACAGGGTTTAAAAAAGAATAAGGGAGCCCCGTTCTTTTGAAATAGGGAGTTGGATATGAGCCTTAAACACAAATATACTCAACCGGACGTAACTCAATTTGCTTAAATATTCTCCGACTCCGAAGCAATATCAGCTAGCTCGGGGCCCCGAGTTATTTTCCCAGCTGTCAAGGCGAAGATGCAATTATAGATGGTCTATTGTATGTAGAGGATGACTGTATTCATGCTTGCATGGGTGCATGCACACATGCTGGGGGGGGGGGTATGTTTGAAAAAGTGTACGCATGATGGAGTGAGTGAACAAAAGGGGTTGCACTCATCTCTCTTGTCTGCAAAGAAATAGCTGCCCCGAGGGTGGGGTTCATCTTACTGCCCCTGTGACCCCTCACCTTTCACACCTCACCCCCCCCCCCCAAAAAAAAAACCCGTCCAGACGATGAATTGAGGTTTGATTTGGTGAATTTTCGGTTTGGAGACGCACTATTTTACAAGATCGAGTTTTACGACATCCTCCACACACCAAACGAAAAACCCCTCTCCCTTCCAGGGACTTACCCGTCCCCGTCTTCGACGCGGTCGATGTACTTTGAATGTGGATTTAATGCATTTGAATATGGCAGTCGTGTTTCCAGGACTGCCAAGGTAGACAGCCAGCCCGCCAAGCAGACACGACACGAACCACAACAATCGGGGGGGAACAGGGAAAGATTTTGTTCCATGACCTTAACGTGCAAGTCTCAGTGGGAGTCTCTCCTCGCAAAGACTTTTCCAACCATGAGACATATTTTCCCTTTTGTGGGGTCGAGTATCTGTATTTTGCAAGGGCTGAGCCATGACATCCAATGAGGTGTGAATGGTCAGCCCGTAATAATGGGTTTTTGTAAAATATAAGTAGGCTAATAACATAAGGATCGAGCACACCCAATTAATTTAAGATAAATACCTTTGGCTTTGTGCACTGAGTGGTTTGTCGAGGAAAGCTATTAATGTTTCACACGATACCGCTCTCATTGCTGAAACATGCAAATTCTGTATTTATCCTAGCGAAAGGGCAGGAATTTCTAACCATCCCCCTGTAATGGATATCCGAAAGAGACATCGAGACCTCCATGAGTTCACTTATCAGTGCTTTTTTTTCTTTCCTGGAATCCAAGTCGGTCGTTTGGGGCCAAGCGCGGTGACCTCGCCTGCAGTTAGGTGGCTCTTTCTGATGGGCCCATATCTGATAGATCTGGGGCATCTCTCTCTCTCTCTCTCTCTCTCTCTCTCTCTCTCTCTCTCTCTCTCACTCACCGACTCCCGCAGACTTACGTCCAGCAGAGATGAAGAGAGCTGTCTGTGATCTCTGGAGGCCTTAAATCAAAGTAGCCCCCTGTATGGCCAGGCCCGAGGGGAGCTGGGAGGACACAAAGAGGGCCCTCAAGCAGCCTTCAGGTTCAAAGGCCTTTATCACCTCCAGAAGTCGACCACTGTCAGCTCCAGTAAAGCCAACCACCTTTGATTGTCTCCTTGTCCTCTTGTATCTACCAGGGGCTCCCAGGTTGGACTGACACATGCTAAAGGTTGTTAGCTTTGATAATCGCGCGGGGGAGTGGGAGAACGGGGGGGGGTGGTGGTATCGGGTTTGTTGGGGAGGTGTTCGATACACCGTGTGCCGCGTGCACTCTGTGTATGTGTCCAGCCATGTTGGAAGCGGGCATGAACGAGATCCGTCCTTTCCGAGATTAATAGTGTCCTTCAGCGTAAGTGGGGGCTATCAACCCCAAGGGACCGCCTCATTCAAGTGTCTCTCCGCGGTTTGACAAATTCCAACGAAAGTTGCCGACACAACCAATTTTTTTTTTCTCCCCTCCTTCGTTTGAGTTTGACTGAGAACTCAACGTAAATAAAGTTAATGGTGGCGGGATGAAATGGCATCCCATTTTCTCTGACAGTGTATCACAGAGGGAGACACATGGAATGTATTCTGAGGATGCTGGCGGAGGAGGGGGGAGGAGGCGGAGGAGGGCACCGCGCCTCATTGGCTTTCCTGTGATGTCTCCGGCCGCTTTGAAGATGTCCTCCAGCCCCATTCACCTTTGAATTCTTATCACGGGCCAATAGATCACTGGTAAAATATATCCTCAAAAGTTATGAATTCATGAATTTTACACTGGGATATCTTTCAGCGGGTCCATATCACCGAGGGGAAAGTTTCCTTACTCAGAGGAAAAGTCGCTGGCTGGGAAAAAAGGGAATAAGATTAGCAGCATTGATATTCAGCGTTAACACCCTTGTCGTGTTGCTGGGAATAAACTCCATGTGCGCCCTACTTGTTTCATATCAAGGTCACCTTTATTTAGGGCCGATAGGCCACAGTTTAGAATCACCCGTTCTTCTATTCCGTTGCCTACCAACACAGGGATCGCCGGTTCGAATCCCCGTGTTGCCTCCGGCTTGGTCGGGCGTCCCCACAGACACCACTGGCCGTGTCTGCGGGTGGGAAGCCGGGTGTTGGTATGTGTCCTGGATGGTCGGGGTGCCTGTTCGGGGGGGACTGGGGGGAGTAGTGTGATCCTCCCACGTGCTACACCCCCCCCTCCCCCCCGGTGAAACTCCTCACTGTCGGGTGAAAAGAAGCCACATGTATGGGAGGAGGCATGTGGTAGTCTGCAGCCCCCCCCCCCCCCAGATCGGGAGAGAGGGGGTGGAGCGGCGACCGGGACGGCTCGGAAGAGTGGGGTAACTGGCTGGATACAATTGGGGGAGGAAAGGGGAAACGGATTCTGCACTGAAATAAAAAAAAGGGTGCAGTAATCGTTAACGAACGATAACAAATCGCCGGAGTAGCCGCCGTGCGAAGGCGGTGGCGATAAGAGCCGTAACGAGCAGTTAAATGTTTGCTAACAGAGGGACACCGTGGTGCAGGTGTAGCTGCTGGTGTTCAGACATGTGCGGGTGTGGGTGTGGGTGTGGGCCCACGTGTGCGCGCACGCCCCATGTGCTAGTCTGTAGCAGCCCCACATGTGTGTAATAGTACAGCAGTGACTCATAACCCGTCTTGTTTAAACTTGCAAACATTAACAGGCAGGCAGGCAGGCAGGCGCAAAGGCTCGCACATGCACACGGGAACACAGACACCCCCGCAAGCTCACACACACCCCCACCCACCCACCCCCACCCACACACACACACACTGCCCCACCCACCCACACACACACCGTTCCCACCAACCTCAACCTTTTCACATAACTTCTTCGAAATGTAGATAAACAGCTGTGATTTACTCCACTTTTCCATTTCTTCTGCACACTAGAGAAGACAAACTGCACCGCTCCCCCCCCCCTCCCCCCCTCCCCCGGCCTCCAACAGATCCCCCCTCCTGTTCTCACTGTATATTTCACTGGTTGCTTGCGCACGCGGTACAGCACGGTACAGTTGAGGTTAACAGTGCGAAATCCCCCCTGAGAGATTGTCTGAGCGGCTGGAATAAACAAGCGTGATTTACCTTCCTATTATTCCTCTGGCGAGTGGGAGGAAACCTCGGTCACGCCGGCCTCTCCGAGAGCGGCCTGCCGGCCGCGCACCCTGAGCCAATTGTTCCAGAGGTCGAACGAAGCGGGGAAGCAGCTGGATTGTTTTGAGGACGCACACACCGCCAAACCCCACAATAGGAAAACACACGCTTGCGCAACACACACGCGTGCACGCGCGCGCTCGCACACAATGTGACATCCTCCCTTATCGGGCGGCATCTGTTTCCTGGCGCGCACTCGGAGGTGGCCGTGTCCGTCGAGTCGCACGGGGCGAAACACGGCCCGCGCTCTCTCAGGCCTCGGTGGCGCGCCCCGCGAATGCTCATCTTCTCCGGGTGAGTCACCAAGAAACCCGGGTTCCGCGGGGGGGGGGGGGGGGGGAGCCTTCCCTCGTTTATCTCTCCTCACTTCGGCGGCTGTAAATAGACAAAGGATGTTTGTCATGTCCCCCCCCGGTAGTCACCATAGGGTACAATAACAATTGTATGGCCATTGTTGTTGATCGTGATGCTAACATCCACGCCGGCCAGATGTGCGAGATATCGGCTTTATTCTTTGGCGAGCGCCTACCAATTCACATGTGCACCTTTTTAAACAACAGCCCCCCCCACCCCCACCCCCCCGCTGTCCGGCGGAGCAGATTTCGACGCGTTGTCTCGCTTTCCAAGGAAATATTTATTTAGCGACGGAGATGCTGGGTTTGTTAGGGCCCCCACGCTCTCCTTGGTAGGTGGAGGTAAATCAGAATGAGCTGCTTCAAATTAACTTTCAGCCCCTCCGTTCAGGAGGGGGGGGGGAGAAAAGACACACACGCGCTGAAATTCACATTCTGGGGTGAGAAGGAAAACCACACAGTGTGGAATGAGGGAGGGGGAAGGAGAGGAAAAGAGGGATAAGGGAGCGGGGATGAGAGAAGAGAGCAATTTGCTGCGACGTGCTCTGAGCGTTTTTAAGCCCCGCGTTGGAGGGAGGCTGCGATGGAGCATGCAGCTCTGCATCCAGCGTGCATGCGCAGCAGGATGTAAATGAGCCCTTGATTGCATTAGTAACTATTTTCTCTCCCCCCCCCCTCCCGCGCACACACAACATACAGATGTGTAGGCTCTGTTAAACCATACGCTCCTCTTGAACCGGCCCACCGGGGTTACGAGTGGTGAAGCGGACCAGCTGTGAGAGATGTACCTCTCCCCTCCTCCCGCCACCCCCGCGTCACCTCATCTCCCCCCATCCCACGCAATACTATACTGCATCTGACCCAGCCCCCATCCCACGCAATACTATACTGCACCTGACCCAGCCCCCATCCCACACAATACTATACTGCACATGACCCAGCCCCCATCCCACGCAATACTATACAGCACCTGACCCAGCCCCCATCCCACACAATACTATACCGCACATGACCCAGCCCCCATCCCATGCAATACTATACTGCACCTGACCCAGCCCCCATCCCACGCAATACTATACTGCACCTGACCCAGCCCCCATCCCATGCAATACTATACCGCACCTGACCCAGCCCACATCCCACACAATACTATACTGCACATGACCCAGCCCCCATCCCACACAATACTATACCGCACATGACCCAGCCCCCATCCCACGCAATACTATACCGCACCTGACCCAGCCCCCATCCCACACAATACTATACTGCACCTGACCTAGCCCCCATCCCACACAATACTATACCGCATCTGACCCAGCCCCCATCCCACGCAATACTATACCGCACCTGACCCAGCCCCCATCCCATGCAATACTATACCGCATCTGACCCAGCCCCCATCCCACGCAATACTATACCGCACCTGACCCAGCCCCCATCCCACGCAATACTATACTGCACCTGACCCAGCCCCCATCCCACACAATACTATACTGCACCTGACCCAGCCCCCATCCCACGCAATACTATACTGCACCTGACCCAGCCCCCATCCCACACAATACTATACCGCACATGACCCAGCCCCCATCCCATGCAATACTATACCGCATCTGACCCAGCCCCCATCCCACGCAATACTATACCGCACCTGACCCAGCCCCCATCCCACGCAATACTATACCGCACGTGACCCAGCCCCCATCCCACGCAATACTATACTGCACCTGACCCAGCCCACATCCCACGCAATACTATACCGCACCTGACCCAGCCCCCGTCCCACGCAATACTATACTGCACCTGACCCAGCCCCCATCCCACGCAATACTATACCGCATCTGACCCAGCCCACATCCCACACAATACTATACCGCACCTGACCCAGCCCACTCGGGCCCCATGCAAAGGCCAGGGCCACTCCTCTTTTACGAACCCTGTCTCGGTGTGTGTATGTGCGTGTGTGTTTGTGTGTGTGTGCATGCACATTTTTCAGTATATTAGTGTGTGTCTCAATGTACTGTGTGTGTGTGTGTGTGTGTGCACATTTTTCAGTCTGTTAGTGTGTCCCTCAATGTACAGTGTGTGTGTCTCTTTATCGTCTATTAATATGCCTTGTGACTGGGTTAGCATTTGTGTTCCATGTGAGTATTTCCACATGTGCGTCTGTGTGTGTGTGCGTCTGTGTGTGTGTGTGTGTGCGTCTGTGTGTGTGTGGCTGTGTGTGTGTGTGTGTGTGTGTGTGTGTGTGTGTGTGTGTGTGTGTGTGTGTGCATGAGCATGTGATTTTTAGGGGTTTCATATGACTTCTCCCCTGATTCAACTTGTGCTCATTGCAGACTTGGATGGAGCACATAGTCGGGAGGCCTTTGTTTTGGTCTGATCCCTACCCTACCCTGACCCCCCCCCCTCCACACACACACACACACACACACACACACTAGCTCATATCCCTACGCCATGTTCCGTCAAACTCTACCCACCGGAAGCACGCACACACTCAGACACACAAGTCCTCACCACAACCCCCCCGGTGAAAAAGACAAGAGGATGGTTATGAATGAAATGAGGGGACAGGGGGAAAAGATAAACGGCCGTGCACAATGACACTTAACAAAATGTCTGAGTCAATTCAAACACATCTAAATCCTTCCTCCCGGGTTCCCCACTGACTTTCCATTATCCCCGCTCCCCGGAAAATCCCCCTAAATGGAGAACCTCAGAATGGCGTTGAGGACATTAAACAAAACTGTCTATTCATCTACAAATCTGACTAGAGCCACATTAAACCCCACCCAGGGAAATTATTTGCATGATTTGTTAAATACGCCACATAAAAAAGTACTATTCTTTCATTTCTGCTTTTTTTTTCTTTCTTTTTTTTTAGTCCACCCAATTTTTTTGCCCTTTCCCTTCTCTCTTGGCTTCCCATTAAAGCAAGAAGCTCGGCCCTCGTCTTCCTCTCCGTCAGTTGTTCCAAGTGCAGATTGATGCAAACTGTGCCAATGAGTCGCTCTTTGAGCTATTTGAGCATTTCTAGCCCGGTCCCTGAAGTGCCATTTAGAGGCCACTGAGCATATGCATCTCTGAGCATGCTCAAATGAAAGGCTCGGTTTTCCTCCCCTCCTATCTGTCTGCAGCAACATCATGGCACGGCGACAGCAGGAAGATCAATGCCCCGCTTTCTGCCATCTCGGGCTAAGGAACACGGCTCTTTATAGCCCTCCGTACCACTTTCACACTGCAATATACAAAATATCGCCTCTGTGTGGATGTTTAAATGCACGTCTCGCTGTACGTGTTTGGACCCTCTGGTTTCCGTGCTCGACGGTCTGTGTGTGCTGCAGAAGAGCACATGATTAATGGCTGTTGCCTTAACGCTACACTTTGTAAAGTAGCACGATTGTGGGTTGTCATGTTTTAATGTTTGGCCCTTGAGCTATTGACCATTCTCGAGGAGGAAAAAAAAAAGTTTTTTTTTTTTTTCCTCCTCGAGACTTCACGGCTGTGAATAGCGGACCGGCAAATTGGATATTTGATGACATCTCGGCTGTTGCATATTACTGTTTGAACAAATGCTAACAATTCTGTCAGTTCCACTGTGTGCATAAGGCCCCGCCAGCAGCCACTTCAGACCTGCAACTTGATTCCGATACTCAATTTTACCAAGATACGGGGTCTAATGTGACAATTACACACATGGAGCCGCCTGCTTGCCAAAAGCCCTCACAGTTAATGGCAGGAGATGAGAGTCAATCATGTCCTCGTGCAAGGATGAGGGCGTGGCGCTGTGGAGCTGAGGCCCTGATCTAACCTGCCAGCGCAGTTACTATTGGCAGTTACATTAAGCGTTGCTTGGAGCGGTACTGTAAAAGGCTTACAAACAAAGAGAGATCCACGAGCCTTAACACATTGTGTGACAGTGTCGTTCAGATTATAGCTGTCTGACATCACAGCCCATCTATAATATGTGCGTTAAGATGAACATGTTGCGTGGATTTGATGGACCTCTGAACCAAGTTTGGCAGCCCTGAAACTCAAGATTCTGGACGCTATCGTGACGTTTCAGTGTGCAGCACGTTGGTTAGCTCTGTTGCCCCTCAGCGAGAAGGTCCTGGGTTCGAACCCCAGAATGTCCCGGGTCCTTTCTGTGTCGACTTTGCGTGTTCTCCCCGTGTCCGCGTGGGTTTCCTCCCACCACCAAAAACACATGCGTGTTAGGATTAATACCCCTGTCTGTGCCCCTGAGCAAGGCAGTGGAAAGGAGAACTGGAGTTGGTCCCTGGGTGCTGCAGCTGCCCCTATACATTAACATGGGTTAAATGCAGAGAACACGTTTCATTGTAAGCTGCACAATGACGAAAATAAAGTGGCGTCTCTCTTTCAGTTAAGGGAGTAGAAGTTGAAAAGGACGAGGCCTCGAGGCTCCGGATGAAACATTAGAGGCATATATTGATCTGGAATTGGGCTTGTAGTCACATTGAATATTACGACCCGGCTCAAATGATATCATAACGCTGGAGTGGTAGTTGTACGTGCTACATGTGTCGTGTCCATATGGCTCCCAGAGCCCCACATATTTAGGTCCTTCCCAGCATCAGCTGTGTCCTCCGTGACCAACATCTGCTGGCCCGTCTCTGCCCCAGGTTTAACTACTATGTGTGTGTGTGTGTGTGTGTGTGTGTCTGTGTGTGTCTGTGTGTGTGTGTGCGCGCGTACACATCTATGTGACTGACTAGATATGTGCAGATACAGCACACACATGCTCTGCACATAGCCATCTGATAACTGCTTTCTTTACATCTCAAACTTCACAAAGATGCTAGTCTGTAATTGTGTAGAAAAAGAAAAGTGCCGGGGTGCTCTCCAACCCGAGACTGTCCTCCACTCAAGGAGGAACTCTAAATGCCCTTTTTAATCCTATTGTATTGCCATAACAGCTTTTACCACAGTGAATTATTTCAAAATCTTAAACAAATACATAAGGTACAGCCTTCAATTTGATTTCAATGTGCAAGTCAGGCCTCCCGAGGCTGAAAGTGGTGCTGTTCAGTGTCCATTTTTGCCGAGGGTAATCAAATGAGTGATAATGCTGGCTGTGTGTTCTCAGAGAAGAGGGGAAATGCAGCATCTTAGAAAGATAAGGAATCAGTTCCTGCTTTTTTTTTTTTGTTTTTTTGTTTTTATTCGATTACACATGTGGAGGGTGATCCTTCATAGTGCTCATTCTGGATGTCCATACGAACAAAGAAAATGTAGGCGAGAGTGCAGAGACAGAAAAAAAATCAAGTATTATTATTATTATTATTAGCAGTAGTAGCATTATGATCAATGCTATCGACATCATCATCACTAGTGTTAGCGGGAGCATTAGCTTCGGCTGCAGTATTGGCGGTATTTGTATCAGTAGCGAGCAGAAGGAGTGGAAGAAAAGTGAGCACAGTAGTTCTGAAAGTAAAGTTGAAGTTTTCAGGGGTGTCCGGGTAGCGTGGCGGTCTATTCCGTTGCCTAGCAACGCGGGGATCGCCGGTTTGAATCCGTGTTAGCTCCGGCTTGGTTGGGCGTCCCTACACACACAATTGGCCCTGTCTGCGGGTGGGAAGCCGGATGTGGGTATGTGTCCTGGTCAAGTCGGGGTACCTGTTCGGGGGGGGATAGCGTGATCCTCCCACGTGCTACGTCCCCCTGGTGAAACTGTCAGGTGAAAAGACACGGCTGGCGACTCCACGTGTATCAGAGGAGGCATGTGGCAGTCTGCAGCCCTCCCCGGATGTGGAGCAGCAACTGGGACGGCTTGGAAGAGTGGGGTAATTGGTCAGATACAATTGGGGAGAAAAAGGGGGGGGGGAAATCCCTCACCCCAAAAGGAAGTTTTCAGCAAATTCTCCTTGATGGAGCACCTCCCTTTATCAAAATGTGATGCAATCGATTCAGTGCCAAGAACCCGTCGTCCTCGGACTAGAAAAGCGCTGCAGAAATGCAGTCGTTTCATTTCATTCATAAACAAGGAGTACCCCAGAGGGCCGCCATCCAGTCGCTTTCCCCATTCAGGGGGAAAAAAAACACGACACAACACGTTAAAGTGAAGATAGTTGGATAGACAGTCGTCCAAGTAATTGCCTATAATTTCCTCACATTTGTCATTGTTTACATTTCATAACTTTACTTTGCAAATGTGTTTTGAGAAGCTGTCCGGGTGATGGATGGACCCTCCGGGACACGTCTGTGTGTGTGTGTGTGAGAGACTTCAGGACGTTTACTAGGACTACCATTCGATGGCTAGATAGTGGACATTCTCCTCTTTTCGCCCTCTGCGAGTGAGAAAGGAGCACCTTTGCACACAGAAAAGTGAAGAGTACGAGTGCGGCTGAAGTCATTATCATATCTCTCTGCTCCCCCCTGCATCCTTTTGACTGCGTTTTCCCAGTTTGTTTACAACGTCAGCTAACAAACTATGAAGTGCCAGATCAAAGTGTAACTCTGAGATGGAGCATTTTGGGAAATAATATATATATATATATATATATATACACACACACCTCTCCTCACATGCTATTCAGTCTGACATCCATGAAGTGTTTACTTACCCCACAAGTTTCGTGCAACAAACACTTCCCCCCTCTGTAGCAGTCCTCAGATAATAGATTAGATTCGCAAACGCCGAAACGCTGTTCGCATACTTTGAGGCCTTGTCACAGCCGCCACAGGCAAAAACCCGCCGCTGACTCCTTCTTTGGGGGGGGTCACGTTGGTCCCTTTGCAGCGTTTTTTCTTTCTTTTAAGCGCCTCGGTATGCAACCTGTACGAACTCGCTCCGTCCCTCTCTCTGCACCGGCGCGAGGTGAATGGGGGGGGGGGGGCGTTGAAAACACGGCGGCGGCGCTGCGCAACACAAACAACGGTTTAACGCGACGCGGCCCCAAATTGAACAAATGATCGCAGGTCTTATTATTCCATCAGCCGCTAAATGAGATGATATTGAATTAGATTACGGGAGAAAATGAGGCGTTCACGCCAGTTGAAAGTAATCAAGGTGGCTGAATCAAAGGATAATGAAAGCCTCGGCGGCTAATCTGGGCCTGTGGAGGGGCTTTTTTTGGTCTGATAATGGTTGTTTGTCAAGTGAATAATGATGAAACCGACGGAGATCACCAGCGGTACGGCCAAGTGGCGAGGTATTTCGGAGAGGTTAATGGCTTAATACCAGCGAGGGCTGAAAGGTCTATTGACTCCGTGTTTACATACTCCATGTCACTGACTATAGATGCATCTGGGCAACAGTGACGACGACTAATCCAGTCTGGTATCCAGATGTTTTGTTGCGTCCGGGTCGAATGACAATAGAGGGACACCGTGGTGAGGTGTACTGTGTGTTCAGCAGGCCAGCGTGGTGTTTCCCGATGGCGAGTGGCACATTAGCCGTGGAACTGATCACCAAGTGTTGCGTGTTGTTATCATATCATGTGGTGGTTATGGTTCATTTTAAATGTTTTGTATGTGAATTATGATGCACTGGGGGTGGGGAGCGGCGTGGTGGCGCAGTGGTTAGCGCAGTCGTCTCACAGCAAGAAGGTCCTGGGTTCGAGCCCCGGGGTAGTCACGCCTTGGTGGATCATCCCGGGTCGTCCTCTCTGTGGAGTTTGCATGTTCTCCCCGTGTCTGTGTGGGTTTCCTCCGGGGGCTCCGGTTTCCTCCCACAGTCCAAAGACATGTAGGTCAGGTGACTCAGCTGTACTAAATTGTCCCTAAGTGTGTGTGTGTGTGTGTGTGTAGGGTGTAGGGGGGGGGGCCCGGGGGGGCCCTGTGATGGCCTGGCGGGGGCCCTGTGATGGCCTGGCGGCTTGTCCAGGGTGTCTCCCCGCCTGCCGCCCAATGACTGCTGGGATAGGCTCCAGCATCACTGCGACCCTGAGAGCAGGATAAGCGGTTCAGATAATGGGTGGATTTGTTGGAGGGGTTGAGTTGAAACTGCAAATTTCAACAAATTGTCCAAAAAAAAAAGAAAAAGCTTTTACATTCACTTGAGTTGGTGGAATGTTTTTATTAAGAAACTCGTTCATTCATCCGTCCAGCCATTATCCAAACCGCTTATCCTGCTCTCAGGGTCGCGGGCCTGCTGGAGCCTATCCCAGGAGTCATTGGGCGGCAGGCGGGGAGAAACCCTGGACAGGCTGCCAGGCCATCACAGGGCCAACACACACACACACACACCTATGAAATAAAATATGAAAATAATAACAGCATAAAAAATATAAGAAATATGAAATAAAATAGCCATTCATCCATTATCCAAACTGCTTATCCTGCCCTCAGGGTCGTGTGGATGCTGGAGCCTATCCCAGCAGCCATTGGGCGGCAGGCGGGGAGACACCCTGGACAGGCCACCAGGCCATTACACAGGGCCCACACACACACACACACACACAAACAAACACACACACACACACACACACACACACACACACACACACACACACACACACACACACAAACAAACACACACACACACACACACACACACACACACACACACACACACACACACACACACACACACACCTTCATGCCTCGGGACAATTTAGTACGGCCGGTTCACCTGACCTACATGTCCTTGGACTGTGGGGGGAAACCAGAGCCCCCGGAGGAAACCCACGCAGACACGGGGAGAACTTGCAAACTCCACACAGAGGACGACCCCCAAGGTTGGACTACCCCGGGGCTCGAACCCAGGTCCTCCTTGCTGTGAGGCCACCGTGCTAACCACTGTGCCACCGTGCCGTTGAAATAAAATATTCAAATAAAAAATATGAAATGATAAAAAAAATATGAAAATACTATGAAAAACATGAGCTATGGGCCCTGTGACGGCCTGGCGGCCTGTCCGGGGCGTCTCCCCGCCTGCCGCCCAGTGACTGCTGGGATAGGCTCCGGCACCCCCGCCACCCTGAGGCGGATAAGCGGTTTGGATAACGGATGGACGGGTGGAACAGCAGGCCGGCTGGTGCAGAGGAAGGCAAACAAGAGTTTCGGAGAGGTGGAGCAACACGCCGCACCGTGCTCCACCTCGTGTGAAAGGAGACGAAAGCAACAACTCGCAGCAGGCACGCGGGATCGTGTTTACCTTTTCCCTGGGCTCTTCCTGCGAGTGCACACGGTGTATTATGCAGGCAGACTGAACACAGCAGTTCATCAGAGCTGCGGTTACACAACGCCGACTCCCCGCGAAGATAAATGCAGTGCTGCTTCGCCTTGGGTGGAGAAAGGCTCGGCGGTGTGACTGAAGAATGGCCCATTGACCGATATCATCTCTTTCTGCGAGCGCACAAAGAGGCAGCTGCTTTGTGTCAGCTCTGGCGTCAAATGGGGGCACTCTGTTCTGCATGGGAAAAGGATAAATCAATCCCCGTAGACCACCGATCCAAACTGCTTCTATCTGGCTAACAGCGGCATTCAAGCAGAACCGGCGAGTCAAAAGAATAAGTAGCAGCCAGTGTTTACCCCCACATTTTGTTTAGATTGCTCCAATTTTGGCCCAACATGAGAAGTTTGCCACAGCCATCCCAGCCATCTCAGGAATTTACTCCAAATGATTGTTTTGCTTTCTCTTAACTTGAAGGAGTGCGTGTGTGTGTATGTGTGTGTGTGCGTGTGTGCGTGTGTGTGTGTGTCTGTGTGGGGGGTTGTGCGGGGGTGATGCATGCATGGCTGCAGGCTAAGGAGTAGTGAGGGAGTTCCCCCACATCTGTTCACCATAACAGCTTGTTGACAGCAGCTCTCCTCTCTCCCTCGCTCCCCGTTCATCCCTTCTTTGGATGCTGTTATTTCTGCTCCTCATCCAAGATTAAACAAAACACATTGTCGGGCCTGTGTCTAGGGGCCCGCTTGGCCGCCCATCTGCACGGAGAAGCAGGGGTTGTGCCCTCTTCGATAAGGCTTGCATAAGGTACCAGGACCAGGGGAAACTGGTTTGCTTTCGACCACGCACAGCGCTCCCTAGTTCACTATTTCTCCTCTCGCAGTGAATTGTTCTCCATTAGCGGGGATCTTCGTGGCACAGATTCGTTCTTATTTTGATCCAATTACTGAAATAACAAAAACCAAGATATGTATCGGCTTCGCGAGAGATATCTGATTGAATAGACTGGAAATGTTAGATGCATTTTTTTCCAGCCACAAAATGTTGTGTGTGTGTGTGTGTGTGTGTGTGTGTGTGTGTGTGTGTGTGTGTGTGTGTGTGTGTGTGTGTGTGTGTGTGTGTGCGCACGTGCATGTATACACGTACCCACCCATGCATGTTGATGAACACGTGCACGTGCACGTGCACAGCAGGCGAAGAGGGCTCGCTGGCCACAGAGTAGTCATCTGAAGTTAAGGCTTGTTTCTGCAGGAGGATTGAAAGCCACCCAGGCCTGTAATTGGGAGAAGGGCCATTTAGTCCATCAGAGTTGTCCATTTGTTTTTAAAAGGAAGAGAAGAAAAAAAAAAGCGATCGATGGGCAGCATTAGGCAGATCCGCGAGAGATCTAAATGGCTCCACGGGCCACAATCTTTACTTCCTGCTCACAAGAGCCAGGGCCTTTAATGATTGGACAAGAGTCGGCGATATGAACAAAGTGAGAAACCGACCAATCAGATGCAGCCGATGTGACGCGACAAAGCCACGTATTGACGTCTGTGCTCGCCCTCCTTTAAAGGTAAAAAAAACCCCTCCGCCGTCCTCAGTCACGCACAGCCGGGTTGAGTCAGATCGGTAGAAAAACGGGCAACTCGGGGACACCTCGGCCGCGTTCGCCAAATCTGACCCCACTCTGGCTGTACCGCTGACGGACAGCTAGTTTTCATTTGCATAACGATCATTACGAACCGATGGACTTCAAATCTGCATTTTACTACCCTTTATTTCCATGGCAAGGTGGATCTAATCAGGGAGACCGGGTAGCGTAGCGGTCTATTCCGTTGCCTACCAACATGGGGATCGCCGGTTCGAATCCCTTCCTTATCTCTGGCTTGGTCGGGCCTCCCTACAGACACAATGTCTGCGGGTGGGGAGCCGGATGTGCGTATGTGTCCTGGTCGCTGCACTAGCGCCTCCTCTGGTCGGTCAGGGGGGAGGGGGAGCTGGGGGGGAATAGCGTGATCTTCCCACGCACTACGTCCCCCCCCCCCCCCGGTGACACTCCTCACTGTCAGGTGAAAAGAAGCGGCTGGCGACTCCACATGTATGGGAGGAGGCATGTGGTAGTGTTCAGCCCTCCCCGGGTCAGCAGAGGGGGTGGAGCAGAGACCGGCACGGCTTGGAAGAGTGGGGTAATTGGGCGGATACAGTTGGGGAGAAAAGGGCGGGGGGGGGAGGGGATGGAGGGATACAGCCCTCTTACTTTATATCGCTGCTCTCCTCTCCTCGTGCTGCCAGGTCTGCCGGGGTCCGTCTGCGCTTCAACTTATGAACACATTATGAACACCTTATGAACACATTATGAACACCTTATGAACACATTATGAACACCTTATGAACACATTGTTAATACACATCATAACGCAATGCATACATGCACACAGTAGTGACACGTGCTGACACAGCGGAAGAACAGAAGTTGCGGGCTGAGGTTATCGGCTAACGAAATTGAGGACCGGCATAAAAAATTTTACCAAAAAAAAGTGAAATTTTTTACAGCGTGATACTTCAGAGGTCATACGCTTCCCCAAATCTTTGAAGCGGAGGTGCTAGAAAAGACCGACGCACCTGCCAGACATGGCAGCTTCACAAATGGACCCTTGGAGAACTGTTGCATGTCCCCCGTCTCTATTAGGGGGGAAGTTGTCCAACAGCTGCCCGACGGTAAAAAGTAAATGCGTCCACGCCGTAACCGCGAAGACTCTGGAGAGATGAAGACTTATTATATATGCTTGTGGATGGAGGACCCTTCTTTCTTTCCCCACCATGCCCCATTAATTATTATGTGTCATACAGCTATTATTGTAGCAGTTTGGGAATGACGTGATTGGGATGCAGCATCACCTGCAGCAGCCGGACTCTCCGCCGAGCTCCGAGAGCAGACGTGTGCACGTCCAATTAGTTCTACGTCGGCTGCTGGATTAAAGGAGACCCGAAGCGCGAATGCATGAAAGAAGCGAAAAAAAATTCAAACGCCGGATTGAAGCTCAAGGTCTTTGTCAAATGAATTAACTCGCACTGGTGGAAAAGCGATTCGCGTGCGACTCAGATCACACCGTTGCGTCCAGCCCCGAAACCACCGACATTTGCATGGGGCAGACGGAGCCTGTCCTTTGGTGTGCAGGTGCCCCCTTCAGAGCTCGCTCTCTTGGCCGGCCCTTGTCTTAGGACCAGTCTCGTCTCTCCTCCCTCGCTCCGTCTCTTTCTTCTGTCTAAAAGTGCTCATCTTCGCCGCCGCCGCCGCGTCTTTGATGTGAGTCGGAGAGCTCTCACCTGTCAGCTTCCGCGGCCTCCCGGAGGAGGCCTTCCAGTCGGCGCCTTTTCAAAACTGGGATTGATGGCGACGACCAAGGCCACGCATTCCCGCGCGTCGGGGGTGGGGGTGGGGTGGGGGTTGCGTTTCCTAAAAGTCGCACGGGGGGGTCGCCGCTGTTTTGCCACCAAGCAGCATTTTTCACCCCAGACGGGGCGTCTTGGCGTGACCGTGGAAGTCGTCGGTCTCGGGTTTCGATATTCCGGCTGATGCCCGTACCCACGGAGTGGAAATGGGAACTTCGGGCATTTTTGGAAGGAAACCGAGTGGGTTGGTGCGGTGTCTGCGAGAGCACGGCTGGATCGCAGAGCTAGTAGGCATTACGGCCAGAAAATAATAAATACCCCCCATTCTATCTTGAGCCCCCCTCAACCACCCCGTTCAAACGTGTAACCAGTGGAGCTTTTCGGAGATCTGGGCCCGCTCCTCGGCAGCTCGGCCCGGATTAAAACCCGTCCCGCTAACATGGAATCAACATACCGATTGTCAGACTTCATACTGAACAGGAGGCCTGCGCTAAGGTTGGGACCCGAAATGTCTCGACCCCCCACTGCTCTCATATACATGTGTGTGTGTCGGGGGGGGGGGGTTGCGAGGACGCCCGTGTTGATTGCCGGCGTGATTGCGCGGCGTAGAAGTGGGATGAGATGACTTGGCCTTGAGGGAACACCGGTATAAACAAACCCGGGAACACCACCGGCCCCACCGGTAGCCAAGGAAGCCCAAGTCCAGCAACATCAAGACGACTTCCTGAGCCGCCATTGATCGGGACGGAGTTTTCTGAGGTACGCGATCGGGGGAGAAACCCTCCCCCACACTGTCCTTATCTGCAGTGATAAATGTGTGAGACAGAAAGGGGGAGAGAAAGAGAATTAAGAGTGGGGAGGGAGGGGTGGGTGGGTGGGAGGAGAAGAGACCATTAAAGGAGGAGAAAAGGGAGAGGAGAGGAGAGCCCCCCACGGATGCTACTGTCAGCGGTGGGAACCCAGATGAAAGCGGTGCAGCCAGATACCAGCGCTCTTTGATCAGGCCTTTGTGTGATAAACATCGCGCCATGCCAGCCATGCTGCCGCGTGGTGCCAGCTCGGCTGTGAAGGTGAAGGGCTTTGAGCAGCCTTCCAGCTCGGCTCCGCTCAGGACCAGCAGGCGTCCCCCATGCCAGAAAGCTGTCTGTAGTGCTCCTCTGCTCAGGAGAGACCCACACACACACACACACACACACACACACACAGACACACACACAGACACACACACACACAGACACACACTCTCTCTCTCTCTACCAGATTGTACTTGTTTTCTCTTTGTGTCGCCTCTTTTCACTCTATGGCATCCTATACTCTTCTCTCTCTCTCTCTCCTCTCTCTTTCTGTCCTTCTCTCTCTCTCTCCCTCCTTCTCTCTCTCTCTCTCTCCTCTCTCTTTCTGTCCTTCTCTCTCTCTCTCCCTCCTTCTCTCTCTCTCTCTCTCCTCTCTCTTTCTGTCCTTCTCTCTCTCTCTACCTCCTTCTCGCTCTCTCTCTCCTCTCTCTTTCTGTCCTTCTCTCTCTCTCTTCCTCCTTCTCGCTCTCTCTCCCTCCTCTCTCTCTCGCTCTTGTGTCTCTCTCTCCTCTCTCTTGCTCTCCTCTCTCTCTCTTGCTCTCCTCTCTTTCTCTTGCTCTCCTCTCTCTCTGCCTCCTTCTCGCTCTCTCTCTCCCTCTCTCACTCTTGTCTCTCTCTCTCTCTTCTCTCTCCTCTCTCCTCCTTCTCGCTCTCTCTCCCTCCTCTCTCTCCTACTCTTGTGTCTCTCTCTCTTGCTCTCCTCTCTCCTCTCTCCTCCTTCTCGCTCTCTCTCCCTCCTCTCTCTCCTACTCTTGTGTCTCTCTCTCTTGCTCTCCTCTCTCCTCTCTCCTCCTTCTCGCTCTCTCTCCTCTCTCTCCTACTCTTGTCTCTCTCTCTTGCTCTCCTCTCTCTCTCTCTCTCCCTCCTTCTCGTTCTCTCTCTCTCCCTCTCTCACTCTTGTCTCTCTCTCTCTTCTCTCTCCTCTCTCCTCCTTCTCGCTCTCTCCCTCCTCTCTCTCCTACTCTTGTGTCTCTCTCTCTTGCTCTCCTCTCTCTCTCTCCCTCCTTCTCGCTCGCTCTCTCTCCCCCCCTCTCACTCTTGTCTCTCTCGCTCTCTTCTCTCTCCTCTCTCCTCCTCCTCCACCACCCACCCCTCGGGATTTTTCTGAGTAGCACTGAGAGGTTGGGATGCTCGTTAAAGGCGCCGCGCAGCTTCCAGAGGCAGCGGTTCCTGCTGAGGAGTGGGATTCCTATTTGAACCAATAATCATCAAGTTTTTTTAGAATTAAAAAGTGTGCAGGGAGTGCACTCGTGACTTTTTTCTTTTCTCTCTCTCTCTCTCTCTCTCTCTCTCTCTCTCTCTCTCTCTCTCTCTCTCTCTCTCTCTCTCTCTCTCTCTCTCTCTCTCTCTCTCTCTCCCTCTTTTTTTGCAGTACGTTTTAATAGTAATATGGCTGTTGAATATTTCATATCCGCCACGGCTTTGAAATGACGACGGTTCAATGTTAGGTGTAACAAGGGAGGTATGAAGGAATTCGGCTAACGCCGTGTGCATAACCCCCCCCCCCACACACACACACACACTTTTTTAAAGTCTTTATCCTCAAACCAGTGTGAGCTACACATTTTAACACTATAACAATCCAGCTCCGAGACTCAGCCGTGCCTGCTGCAACAAAGCCACATGGTGATTGTGATTCGTTGAAGGCGAGCAGGATTACTCCTGCGCTGTAGACAGCCTGCGAGATGGAGAGGGTGTAGTGCATGTGTTTGAGAGGGGGGGGGATGGGGCGAAGGGAGGAATGCCATGCATGTGTGGGAAGTGGTTTTGGCTGGGTTTGAAATTAATGATCCCAACATGTGCTATAGTTGAGACTCATCAGTCAGAAAAGTGCAGACAAAAGCACTCGCAGCCCGGCAGGGCCGCAGATGGGGAAGCCGCGAGGACAGCTCCACAGGAGCCACGGCGACAACTTAACTCCGAAAAGCCGCTTCCCGTACGACCAAGCATCCGTGTTTAACACAGAAAACCACTTGAGCTCTGCCGACGCCTTGACTGAGACGGAGCGATGCGATGAGCAGTGCGTGACCTCAGCCCGTGCCCGTTTAAGGTTAATTTTACTGCCTCTTTAAACATGTGAGACGTGCCGATCAACCCCGTCTCCAAGGTAATCCATCACATCTAATTGGGGAGGGTTTCCTACAAATGTCAGCCTCCAGCCTCTGCAGACACGCAGTGTCTTCTTAAGTGAGGCATGGCTGACACAGATGGCGGGTTTATGAATATGCGGGCCTGGTTTCATAACGCCCGATGTGGCAAATGTACCTATACCAGGCTCGGAGCCGTCTGGCCCCGCAGGATAAATGAAGCACCGCTATTGGCCAGGCAGGAGGCAGGGCCGGCGGGGGCTCATTGAAACATCTGCCAAATGCGTGAAGTACTGCAGGATGAGATTCCAGCAGACTACATAAAGATGTAAGCGATCTCTCCTAATGTAAAAAAAGAGAAAAGATGCTCCTCTCAGGGTCACGCCCGCACATCACGCTTACACTGTCAGCTCTGTAAGCACTGGATGTGTGTGTGTGTGTGTGTGTGTGTGTGTGTGTGTGTGTGTGTGTGTGTGTGTGTGTGTGTGTGTCTGCATCTTTGTGGACATGTGCTATATGTGTATGCACATGTGTGTTTATGTGCATGTTTCAGAGAGAGAGAGCAAGAGATGTTCTGGCCATAGACAATCAGAGAGAGAGAAAGAGAGAGAGAGAGAGATATTCTGGCCATAGACAATCCAGAGACAGAGAGAGTGAGAGAGAGAGAGAGAGAGAGAGAGAGAGAGAGAGAGAGAGAGAGAGAGAGAGAGAGAGAGAGAGAGAGAGAGAGAGAGAGAGAGAGAGAGAGAGAGAGAGAGAGAGAGAGAGAGAGAGAGAGAGAGAGAGAGAGAGAGAGAGAGAGAGAGAGAGAGAGAGAGAGAGAGAGAGAGAGAGAGAGAGATTCTGGCCTTAGGCAATCCAGAGACAGAGAGAGAGAGAGAGATTCTGGCCTTAGGCAATCCAGAGAGGGGGAGAGAGAGAGAGAGAGAGAGAGAGAGAGAGAGAGAGAGAGAGAGAGAGAGAGAGAGAGGAGAGAGAGAGAGAGAGAGAGAGAGAGATTCTGACCATAGACAATCCAGAGAGAGAGAAAGAGAGAGAGATTCTGGTCATAGACAATCCAGAGAGAGAGAGAGAGAGAGAGAGAGAGAGAGAGAGAAAGAGATTCTGGCCACACACAATCCAGAGAGAGAGAGAGAGAGCGAGAGAGAAAGAGAGAGAGATTCTGGCCATATACAATCCAGAGAGAGAGGGAGAGAGAGAGAGAGCATGAACAACAAGATGGCAGAAGACTTTATTGGATCTTTTGAAGTACATATTCTTCCATGTGTGCTATTAACTACAGGTCAGAGAAACAAGACAATTCATCCTTCTTAATTCTCTCCTCCAAATATCACAGATTTCCTTTATGTAGTCTGGTGGAGAGAGACAGGCAGACAGAGAGAGGGAGACAGACAGAGGGAGGAGAGGGAGACAGACAGAGAGAGAGAGGGAGACAGAGAGAGAGATGTTTTCCAATGAATGTTTGGCTTTTCAACGTTTAAACCCTTGCTTTGGCAACATGTACATCGTTACGTCATGCCAATAAAGCCATTAGAGTTAGAATTAGAGTTAGAGTTAGAATTAGAGTTAGAATTAGAATTAGAGTTAGAATTAGAGTTAGAATTAGAGTTAGAATTAGAGTTAGAATTAGAATTAGAGTTTGAGTTAGAATTAGAGTTAGAATTAGAGTTAGAATTAGAGTTAGAATTAGAGTTAGAGTTAGAATTAGAGTTAGAATTAGAGTTTGAGTTAGAATTACAGTTAGAGTTAGAATTAGAGTTTGAGTTAGAGTTAGAGTTAGAGTTTGAGAGGTATCCTGGCCATAGACAATCCAGAGGGAGATAGAGAAAGCGAGAGAAAGAGAGAGAGATTCTGGCCATAGACAATCCAGAGAGAGAGAAAGAGAGAGAGGGAGAGAGCATGAACAACAAGATGCAGAAGACTTTATTGGATCTTTTGAAAGTACATATTCTTCCATGTGTGCTATTAACTACAGGTCAGAGAAACAAGACAATTCATCATTCTTAATTCTCTCCTCCAAATATCACAGATTTCCTTTATGTAGTCTGGTGGAGACAGACAGACAGACAGAGAGAGGGAGACAGACAGACAGAGAGAGGGAGACAGACAGAGGGAGAGAGGGAGAGGGAGAGAGAGAGGGAGACAGAGAGAGAGAGAGAGAGAGAGAGAGGGAGAGGGAGACAGAGAGAGAGATGTTTTCCAATGAATGTTTGGCTTTTCAACGTTTAAACCCTTGCTTTGGCAACATGTACATCGTTACGTCATGCCAATAAAGCCATTAGAGTTAGAATTAGAATTAGAGTTAGAATTAGAGTTAGAATTAGAGTTAGAATTAGAGTTTGAGTTAGAATTAGAATTAGAGTCAGAATTAGAGTTAGAGTTAAAATTAGAGTTAGAGTTTGAGTTAGAATTAGAGTTAGAATCAGAGTTAGAGTTAGAGTTAGAATTAGAGTTAGAGTTAGAATTAGAGTTAGAGTTAGAATTTGAGATAGAATTAGAGTTAGAATTAGAGTCAGAATTAGAGTTTGAGTTAGAATTAGAG